>NC_071999.2:3727153-4029956 GCF_028885655.2 Pongo abelii
GCAACTGGTTTCTCTCTCTCCCTTCTGGAGGCCCCTCCCTCTCTCCCTCGTTGCCTAGGGAACCTCCGCCCTGGCGGGGGCCCTATTGTTCTTTGATCGGCGCTTGAGTTTTCTTTGTGTTTTGGTTTCTTGACCGCGCATAGACTCTCCTACTTGGGCTTTAGGAAGGGTCAGTTTAATTTTCAAGTTGCCCCCCGGCTCCCCCCACTACCCACGTCCCTTTACCTTCATTTAGTGAGTCGGCGAGGTGGGTTCCCCCCGAAACCCCCACACCCCGCCTCCCAACACCCTGCTTGGAAACCTTCCAGAGCCGCCCCGGTGTGCCTCCGTCTTCTCGCCCCTTCCCCCACCCCTTGCCGGCGATGATCTCATTCTTGCCAGGCGGACATTTGCATCGCTGGGCCTCAGGCCTCACTCAGTGGCCACCGTTTGTGAAGATGGGGGCGGCGCGGTCCCACTTCCCCAGAGGCAGCTTGGGCCGATGGCATAGCCCTTGACCCGCGTGGGCAAGCGGGCGGGTCTGCAGTTGTGGGGATTTTCCCCCAGCTTCCCTCCTCAGGCCTCCCTTCCTCCCTCCCTCCCTGCCTCCCTAGGAAAGCTTCACCCTGGCTGGGTCTCAATCACCCATTCTCAGGATGTTTTCGTTTCTCCGCCCTCCAGCCGGCACAGTTTCACAACGGGAAAGGCGTCACAGCTCTAGTCTGGGCCTTCTTAGTGTTTGCCCCAAACAGAAACGCTTTCTGAAAACTAACACTTTGCTCACTTAAGATTTCCAGGGACGGTGCCTTGGCCCGTGTTTGTTGGCTTGTTTTGTGTTTGTTCGTCTTTTTCCCTTTGCCTGTGTCTTTCTTTTCAGGTGAAGTAGAAATCCCCAGTTTTCAGGAAGACGTCTATTTTCCCCAAGACATGTTAGCTGCTGTTTTCTCCTGTTGTTAACTAGCGCTTTTCTGAATCTCTCCACGTGCAGTGAGAGCCGGTGGAAGTGTACTATCCTTCATAACATCTTATTTTCTAGAAATCCGTAGGTGAATGCTGCTGCTGCTCTCGCTGCTGCTGCTGCTCTTGTTGCTGTTGTTGTTGTTGTTGTTGTTGTTGTTGTTGTTGTTGTTGTTGTTTTCAAAGTATAACCCGGCCACCGTTCATGGGATCAAAAGCATTATAAAATATGTGTAATTATTTCTCGAGCACGCCCTTCCTCCCCCTCTCTCTGTCTCTCTGTCTGTCTCTGTTTCTCTCTTTCTCTCTCTGTCTTTTCTCTCTCTCTCTCTCTCTGTCTCTCTCTGCCTGTCTGTTTCTCTCTCTCTCTCTCTGTCTCTCTCTCTCTCTCTGCCTGTCTGTTTCTCTCTCTCTCTGTCTCTCTCTCTCTCTCTGCCTGCCTGTTTCTCTCTCTCTCCGTCTCTCTCTCTCTCTCTGCCTGTCTGTTTCTCTCTCTCTCCGTCTCTCTCTCTCTCTCTGCCTGTCTGTTTCTCTCTCTCTCTGTCTCTCTCTCTCTCTCTCTCTGCCTGTCTGTTTCTCTCTCTCTCTCTGTCTCTCTCTCTCTCTCTGCCTGTCTGTTTCTCTCTCTCTCTGTCTCTCTCTCTCTCTCTCTCTCTGCCTGTCTGTTTCTGTCTCTCTCTCTGTCTCCCTCTCTCTCTCTCTCTCTCTCTCTGCCTGTCTGTTTCTGCCTCTCTCTCTCTCTCTGCCTGTCTGTTTCTCTCTATCTCTGTCTCTCTCTCTCTCTCTCTCTTCCTGTCTGTCTCTCTCTGCCTGTCTGTTTCTCTCTCTCTGTCTCTCTCTCTCTCTCTGTCTGCCTGTTTGTCTGTCTCTCTCTCTCTCTGCCTGTCTGTCTCTCTCTCTCTCTCTCTCTGCCTGTCTGTCTGTTTCTCTCTCTCTCTCTCTCTCTCTCTCTCTCTCTCTCTCTCCCTCTCTTTACCTGTCTCTCTCACTGTGTCTGCCTTCTGTCTTACTCCCTTTCTCTGCCTGTCTGTCTGTCAGTCTGTCTCTCTCTCTCTGTCTCTCTCTCCCTGTCTGTCTGTCTGTTTCTCTCCGTCTCTCTCTGTCTGTCTCTGTCTTTCTCTGTCTGTCTCTTTGTCTGTCTCTTTCTTTCTCTCTGTCTCTCTGTGTCTGTCTCTCTATCTCTCTCTCTCTCACTGTGTCTGTCTTCTGTCTTAGTCTCTCTCTCTCCCTGTCTGTCTGTTTCTCTCTCACTCTCTCTCTCTCTCTCTCTCTCTCTCTCTGCCTGTCTGTTTCTCTCTCTGTCTCTCTCTCTCTCTCTCTCTCTCTGTCTATCTTCTGTCTTATTGTCTTGCTCTGCCTGGCTGTCTGGCTGGCTGTCTGGCTGTCTCTCTCTGTCTGTCTGTCTCTCTCTCTCCCTGTCTCTCTCTCTCTCTCCCTGTCTGTCTGTCTCTCTCTTTCAGTCTGTTTCCCTCTGTCTGTCTGTCTTTCTCTCTCTCTGTCTGTTTCTCTCTGTCTGTCTGTCTGTTTCTCTCCGTCTCTCTGTCTCTTTCTTTCTCTCTGTCTCTCTGTCTGTCTCTGTCTCTCTCTCTCTCTCTCTCTCTCTGCCTGTCTGTTTTTCTCTCTCTCTCTGTCTCTCTCTCTCTGCCTGTCTGTCTGTCTCTCTCTCTCTCTCTCGCCTGTCCGTCTCTCTCTCTCTCTCTGCCTGTCTGTGTCTCTCTCTCTCTCTCTGTCTCTCTCTCTCTCTCTCTGCCTGTCTGTCTCTCTCTCTCTCTCTGCCTGTCTGTTTCTCTCTCTCTCTCTCCCTCCCTCCCTCCCCCTCTTTACCTGTCTCTCTCACTGTGTCTGCTTTCTGTCTTACTCCCTTTCTCTGCCTGTCTGTCTGTCGGTCTGTCTCTCTCTCTGTCTCTCTCTCCCTGTCTGTCTGTCTGTCTGTCTGTTTCTCTCCGTCTCTCTCTGTCTGTCTCTGTCTTTCTCTGTCTGTCTCTTTGTCTGTCTCTTTCTTTCTCTCTGTCTCTCTGTGTCTGTCTCTCTCTCTCTCTCTCTCACTGTGTCTGTCTTCTGTCTTAGTCTCTCTCTCTCCCTGTCTGTCTGTTTCTCTCTCTCTCTCTCTCTCTCTCTCTCTCTCTGTCTATCTTCTGTCTTATTGTCTTTCTCTGCCTGTCTGGCTGTCTGGCTGTCTGGCTGTCTCTCTCTGTCTGTCTCTCTCTTCTCTCTCTCTCCCTGTCTCTCTCTCTCCCTCCCCCTGTCTGTCTGTCTGTCTGTCTCTCTCTCTCTGTCTCTGTCTGTTTCTCTCTGTCTGTCTGTCTTTCTCTCTGTTTCTCTCTGTCTGTCTGTCTTTCTCTCTCTCTCTCTGTCTCTTTCTTTCTCTCTGTCTCTCTGTCTGTCTCTGTCTCTGTGTGTGTGTGTGTCTGCCTTCTGTCTAACTCTTACTCTCTTTCTCTGCCTGTCTGTCTGTCTCTCTCTGTCTCTCTCCCTTCCTGTCTCTGTTTCTCTCTCTTTCTGTTTCTCTCTGTCTCTGTCCATCTCTGTCTTTCTCTGTCTGTCTCTTTATCTGTCTCTCTCTCTTTCTGTCTTTCTCTCTTTCTGTATCGTTGTCTCTCTCCGTCTGTCTCTCTCTGTCTCTGTCTCTCTCTCTCTCTCTGTCTGGCTGTCTGGCTGTCTCTCTCCCTTCCTGTCTCTGTTTCTCTCTTTCTGTTTCTCTCTCTGTCTCTGTCCATCTCTGTCTTTCTCTGTCTGTCTCTTTATCTGTCTCTCTCTCTTTTTGTCTTTCTCTCTTTCTGTATCGTTGTCGCTCTCCATCTGTCTCTCTCTGTCTCTGTCTCTGTCTCTCTCTCTCTCTCTCTCTCTCTGTCTCGGTCTCTGGCTCTCGCTATCTCCCGCCCTCTCTTTTTTTTTTTTTTTTTTTTTTTTGCAAAATAAGCTCAAGCACATCTAATCTAATCCATTACCAAGGCCTGAATTCGTAACTTCTGACATCCCAGATTTCCTCTCCCTACAGAATGCTGTACAGAACCGGCGAGTTGATTTCTGGACTTGGATACCTCATAGGTACTACATATGAATAAAGATCCAACCCTCAAATCTGGGGTTGCTTCTCCCTCGACTGTCTCGAAAAATCGTACCTCTGTTCACCTAGGATGCTGGGATGGTTTTCTCAATGTGCATCTGCCCGTGTCCTGCGTGACCTGTGACCGAGCCCTGCCCGTTGGGTCTCAAATATGTATCCGCAAACACTTCTCTCCATTTCCACAAGTACCCACGGCCCCTTGTGGAACCACTGGCTCTTTGAAAAAAATCCCAGAAGTGGTTTTGGCTTTTTGGCTAGGAGGCCTAAGGCCTGCTGAGAACTTCCCTGTCTGGGATCCTGTGTGAACAAAAGTGTCTCTGCTGGGAGCTGGGACCCTCGGGACCATGCTTGCTGGCGCTGGATGAGTCTCTGGAAGGACGCACGGGACTCCGCAAAGCTGGCCTGTCCCACCGAGGTCAAATGGATACCTCTGCGTCGGCCCGAGGCCTCCAACGTACATCACCGTCACCAACCGTCACCGTCAGCATCCTTGTGAGCCTGGCCAAGGCCCCGACTCCGGGGAGACTCTTGGGAGCCCGGCCTTCATCGGCTACAGTCCAAAGGGATGGTGACTCCACCCACAAGGTCCCCACTGAACTGCGAAGACGTGGAGCGTAGGTCAGAGAGGGGACTAGGAGGGGAGACGTCCTGACAGGCGATGAGTTCCCTAGGCTCTGGCCACCCCACCCACGTCCCACGTCCCACATCCCAAGTCCCGGGCACCCACGGGACACCGCCGCTTTATCCCCTCCTCTGTCCACAGCCGGCCCCACCCCACCAAGCAACCCACGCACACACGCTGGAGGTTACAAAACCACACGGTGTGAACAGAGCCTGACGGAGCGAGAGCCCATTTCACGAGGTGGGGGAGTGGGGTGTGGGTGGGGGTGGGGCTGGGGTGGGGGTTGCGGGGTCTGCAGAGAGCCCGAGTCTCCCTCTCGGGTGGCTGACAGGCTCGAAATGAATATCGCTTCTTGGGCGGAGGGGCTTCCTTAGGCCATCACCGCTTGCCTGCAGCGGGACTACCTCTCACACCCTCCCTTGAGGCCACAAAATAGATTCCACCCCACCCCTCGACGTTTCCTCCGGGGGCCGGATGTATCCTGTTCGAGAGACCTGAGCCTGACGGGTTGAATGAAACACCTTTATTGGCTTTGTGTGTTTGTTTGTTTCTGAGATGGAGTCTTGCTCTGTCCC
Organism: Pongo abelii; assembly: GCF_028885655.2. Taxonomy (NCBI): domain Eukaryota; kingdom Metazoa; phylum Chordata; class Mammalia; order Primates; family Hominidae; genus Pongo; species Pongo abelii. The sequence goes on from NC_071999.2 coordinate 3,732,354, forward strand.
CCATGCCGGAGTGCAGTGGCGTGATCTCAGCTCACGGCAACCTCTGCCTCCTGGGTTCCAGTCATTCTCCTGCACTTGAACCAGAGAGACTGCCACCGTGGCCGGCTCATTTTTTTCTTTTTAGTAGACGCGGGGTTTCGCCCTCTTTCATTGGTTTTCACTGCAGATTCTAGATTCCAGCCACACCTCCTCGTTCTGTGCCACAGAAAGACTTTTTTTTTTTTTTTTTTCTTAAAAGCACAACATATCTGCTTGATTTGAGTGGCTTCCTATATCATTATCATTGTGTTAGAGATGAAGAAAAGGTATTAAACACCGTGCTAGTGATAGTCAAAGTGAAAACAAAAGAACGGCTATCTATCTATTTTGTAGTTAGAATAAAGTGGCTCAGTATTGAGAGCTACCTAAATATGTCAGCATTTAAACTCTTCCTAGTAAAAGCTTGCCGATCTGAATAATCCTCCTTTAAACACAATTTTTGATACGGTTAAGTTTTTTTAAGAATGCGACTCCTGCGAAATAGCTGAACGGACGATACACATTTAAAAAGCAAACGACACAAGGATCAACCAGACTTGGGAAAAAATCAAAAAACAACACAAGTCTCATGAAGAACTGAGTTCTTAAAATGTCACGGAGAACACGGCCGTCGGAAGAGAAGGCAGTATCGGCAAGTTGATTGTTACATTGGTCAGCGATAGCTAGCACTATTATGTTTTTGGCCATCTTTCAGGAGATGTAACTACTACAGCAGAATGAGATATCACCCACTAAACAACATAGTCACAAATCAAAAAATGTTTTAGTAATCTAATGCTTCAGATTCAGAAGCAAATCCAATGAAAAAACTCCACTGCTGTAACAATTAACCCACCCCAAAGATAACCGTATCTGACAAGAAAACGACCACAGGCTTATGACTTCAGAATTATACTTTCTCTTGATATTCATTTATGTATTTATTTATTTTTTTTATTTTCTTTTCTTGAGGGGGCGTCTCGCTCTGTCGCCCAGCGTGGAGCGCAATGGCGTGATCTCGGCTCACTGCAACCTCCACCTCTCCGGGTTCAAGAGATTCTCCCGCCTCAGCCTCCCGAGTAGCTGGGACCACAGGCGCCCACCACCACGCCCAGCTAATTTTTCTACTTTTAATAGAGGCGGGGTTTCACCATGTTGGCCGGGATGGTCTCGATCCCTTGACCTTGTGACCCGCCCGCCTCGGCCTCCCAGAGTGCCGGGATGACAGGCGTGAGCCACCGCGCCCGGCCTTCTCTTGAGGTTTTAACTATTAAGTCAGCCCAGAAAAATACAATAAATGTCAACAGTCAGTATGGTGTTGAGGCGGAAGTAGGACCACGCTTTTTCATATCTTATTCAGTTGCTAACCATACGACCCAGGTAGACATTTCCTGTGTGTCTACTGACACACAAGCACAGAACAGTGAAACAGAGAGACCGCTGAATAAAAGAAGGGGACGCTCAGTTCTTCATAGTAACGCCATAGACTGGAACACTGTCACAAAGCAGCAGCTAGTGAATCGTTTCCATATTTTTTTCTATTATCCAATAAGTGAATGTTGCTATTCCTTTCCAATCTCCCAAGCCCTTTTTGTCCCCATCGCCGCTGCGGTGCTCGCACAAAAAGTAACAAATCAAGTAACAAAACTAAAGAAACACACACACACGCACACACACACACACACACACACACACACCCTAAAGACAACTACGGTATCTGCAAAAGTCTGGTAGAAGACAGAAACTGTTGAGTATAAGGATCTGGTATTCTATTATCATGAGTTCATTTAAGAGTTTGTTCAAGACATACATTTCATAAGAAAACATCTTAGTTAGAAGTTATTGACCAGCGTGTACCATCCCTAAGTATTCGTCACCAAATTCATGACAATAAAGAGCTATCTAACAAGAAAAATTAGCGAGTACCGGCACCATCCGTAAGACTTTGTCTTTACGCTTCCTGACCACTCACCGTGCATTGCAATGTCTAGGACTGACTCTGATAGCATTTCGAAATCAAGCTAAGGCTTTGTCCAATTCTTCAGTGAAGACACACTCACGCCCTAAGACGGTATAGGCGTAAGCATCATTTGGATCCACTTCGATAGTTCTCTGGAAGAATTTAATGGCAATATCCTGTTCCCGTTGCAGACTGCAACGGGTCCCTGCAGCACACCAGGCCTCTGGCTGGAGAACTTTTATCCATGTCTGTGAAGTCTTTCGACAGAACTGAAAGAGCAACATCTTTCGGAGGATGCCAAAGTGTTGTAGAGTAGATCTCCATGCCTTCGACTCTATAATTCTCCCTCCTTCTAACCTCTGAGAATATTCTTTCAGGTCGCATGGACTCTGAAAGTTGAAAACGGGCCCTTCCAATTTGGCGCAGTACCCAACCGGTATTCTAGTGGTGAGAAGGTAGATGGCTCAAAATATGGATAGCTTCTTTGCGGTGGTAAGAACACAAAGCTAAATAACCTTTCCCCCTTTCACGAAGAAGGCTCGTCAAGCCTTCTGCTGCTGCTTTTTGTAGATGAAAAGCCTGAATCTGAGGTGTGATTGCGGCTCTTTTCCCTTCTGAAACGATGGAAGAGTCCAGTTTTGTCATTTCCAGGCTATCGTTTAGGTTAGGTTGTGGTGTACCTCCTTTATTAGTTCTACTTTTTGTTTTTCTGCTTGGGATTTCAGGTGGAAACTTCATTTTAAATTTTTTCCTATTCTCCTTGTTTGTGGAGCTGTCACTAATCAAGAGTCGCGAATTTCTTCGAGGCCGTGCATTTGGGGGAGACGCCATAGTGGGGCTCAACACCTGAGGCGTTCCACTCGTTTGTGGACCAGAACTTTGTGTTTTTGCAAGAATTGGAGTGACCTTTCGGCGGATTCCCCTCTGCGAGAAGACAGACTGTGTTCCGGTTTGGCCGATTCTGGCAACAGACTTTTTTGAAGGGGCTCCGGTGGATGGCAGGTCCATTACAGAAGGTGTCTCAAAGCTGTGTAGTTTTGTAAATAGGATCCATCTCCGGGACTCGGGGTTTCTACTGGCAGAGTCCCAACACTTGGGGTGAATGGACCAACAGCTGCTGGCCCTCCTAATAAACTTCGATCGGTGTTTGGTTCATTTTGCACCTGTTTAGATCATATGGAAGTTCCCGTTCCCAGTGGGACAGTATCAGGTGAAATGACAGCTGAATCCATAGAAGACACTGGGGAATCTGTATTCAAGGAGTACTTTGAATTGGAAGATTCTAAACTCAATCTGTTTAATTCAATGGTGTCTTGGGGTGTTTCCGTAAGAACGGTCTCAGGCTGTCTGTGACATAAGCTAGGACGAGGTACTTGTGTGGGGCAACACTTGGACAGACAGTTGCCAAAGTTCTGTAAAGATGTGAATTGAAGTGTTTGGTCAGGATCTTGCTTTTTCACCTACTTCACATAATGATTCAAAGGGATACCAGAGGAAAGGATTTCAACTAAGGCCCTGTTGGTCACATTCTGATCCTTTGGCAAGCCGATCTGTCTTGCGATATGCGTGTCCCGGCAATGAGAGAGTAAAGCGAGCTGAATCACCAGACTCAGTAAAAATATCGTCATGGCTTTTCTGCTTAGGAAACACTCCACCCGATAAGATGTGTTCCCCTTCTGCAAGCTTGCTGAGATCCACGCAACATTTTGCAAGCCGGTATTTGCATGGCGGTGCAGTACCACTGTGTCCTTTCCAGAGTCTATACGCTTTATAGGCCTTTCCTGAGGGGTAAGGACAGGTCACCAGTGAAAACAAGGCTTCTTCTGAGTGTACTTCTGCATAAAGGCGTTCTGCGAGGAAAATCGCATCTCGGTAAGCGTAGCGGTTTAGTGCTTGCCATAGAGCAGCCTGGACGGGTTCCTGCAGCACCGTCATCCTCGAGGCTCAGGCCCACTTTCTGCAGTGCCTCAGGCATCCCCCCACCCCACACCGCCCGCACCCCACCGCCACCCCACCCCCGTAGCGGCTATGGCCCCGCCAGGCCAGCCCCGGCTCGTTTAAAGTCACCAGCGGGACCGTTCCCGGGGGATGGGGGAGGCCGAGCCAGAATGACTTCTCTATCCTGCCGACTCTGGAAAGCCCGGCCCCTTCTGATCCATTGCAAACCGAGAGTCACCTCGTGTTTGGAACACGGATCCGCTCCCAAGTTCAGTGGGGGGGATGTGAGGGATGTGGCATGTAGGACGAAGGACTCTCTTCCTTCTGATTCGGTCTGCACAGTGGGGCCTAGGGCTGGAGCTCTCTCCGTGCAGACCGCTGACTCCCTCTACCTTGGGTTCCATCGGCCCCACCCTGGAACACGGGCCTCGGCAGATTCTGGCCCTTCCTGGCCCTTATAAGTCGCTGTCAGAAACACCATCTCGTGCTCGGATGCCCTCGAATGACTGTGGCTCGCACCTCTCTGGAAACATTGGCGATCTCTCCTCTACGCGCGGCCACCTGAAACCACAGGAGCTCGGGACACTCGTGCTTTCAGGAGAGAACGCTGAGAGTCTCTTGCCGACTCTCTCTTTGACTTGAGTTCTTCATGGGTGTGTGGTGAGGACGTAGTGAGACCAGACGTATTAACTCAGGCCGGGTGCTGGTGGCTCACGCCTGTAACCCCGACGCTTTGGGAGGCCGAGGCCGTAGGATCCCTTGAGGAATCGCCTAACCCTGGGGAGGTTGAGGCTGCAGTGAGCGAGCCATAAGGGTGTCCCTGCGCTCCAGTCTGGGCGAAAGACAGAGTGAGGCCCTGTCACAGGCAGGCAGGCAGGGAGGCAGGCAGGCAGGCTGGCAGGCAACAGTTGTATTATGTTCTTCTCAGGGCAGGAAGGAGAAATAACAGAATACAGCACTTCATTTTTTTTTCCTTGGGACGGAGTTTCACTCTTGGTGCCCACGCTGGAGTGCAGTGGCACCATCTCGGCTCACCGCAACCTCCACCTGCCGTGTTCAAGCGATTCTCCTGCCTCAGCCTCCTGAGAGTAGCTGGGATTACAGGCATGGGCCACCACACCCGGCTGATTTTGTATTGTTTGTAGAGACGGCATTTCTCCATGTGGGTCAGGCTGGTCTCGAACTGGCGACCCCAGGTGATCTCCCCACCTCGGCCTCCCAAAGTGCTGGGATGGCAGGCGTGAGCCATCGCGCCCGGCCGGCTACATTTTTTTTATTATTATTATTTTTTTAGTTTTCAATTTTAATGTATTTATTTATTTGCTATTCTTTATTCATTTATTTATTTATTTATTTATTTATTTTCGAGACAGACTCTCGCTCTGTTGCCCAGGCTGGAGGGCAGCGGCGCGATCTCGGCTCACTGCAAGCTCTGCCTCCCGGGTTCACGCCATTCTCCTGCCTCAGCCTCCCGAGTAGCTGGGACTACAGGCGCCCGCCACCGTACCTGGCTAATTTTTCGTATTTTGAGTAGAGATGGGTATTCACTGTGGTAGCCAGGATGGTCTCGATCTCCTGACCCCGTGATCCGTCCGCCTCGGCCTCCCAAAGTGCTGGGATGACAGGCCTGAGCCACCGCCCCCGGCCTATTTATCTATTTATTAACTTTGAGTCCAGGTTATGGAACCAGTTAGTTTTTGTATTTTTGTTTGAGACGAGGTCTCACCATGTTGCCAAGGCTTGGATCGAAGGATCCACCTGCCCTCGGCTTCCCAAGAGTGCGGGGATGACAGGGGCGAGCCTACCGCGCCCAGATGCCCCCCCCCCCAACTGGTCTTCCCGATAGTTTCACGGCAGAGTGTTTGGCTGGCCTGCTTAGATTCATTCTAAACAGAAATTTGGGACGTCATCTTCTGGCCTCATGGACTGTGAGCCGAGGAGTCCCCTGGTCTGTCTATCACAGGACGGGACACGTAAGGAGGAGAAAAATCGTAACGTTCGAAATAGGTAATTTTGTGATACAGAAATACACGGATTCACCCAAAACACGGAAAACAGTCTTATAAAAATTGCCTCAGTCCTGGTGTCTGTGCCGGTGATTCTTTTCGGTTTGGACCTTGACTGAGAGAATTCCCAGTCGGTCTCTCGTCTCTGGACGGAAGTTCCAGATGATCCGATGGGTGGGGACTTAGGCTGTGTCCCCCCAGGGGCCCTGGTCGATTAGTTGTGGGGAATCGCCTCCATCCTTCCCCGCCCCCCCGAGGGGATCCCAATTCATTCCGGGCTGACACTCTCGTTGGCAGACGTCGGGCATCACCTAGCGGCCACTGTTACTCTGAAAACGGAGGCCTCACAGAGGAAGGAAGCACCAGGCCGCCTGCGCACAGCCTGGGGCAACTGTGTCTTCTCCACCGCCCCCGCCCCCACCTCCAAGTTCCTCCCTCCCTCGTTGCCTAGGAAATCGCCACTTTGACGACTGGGTCTGATTGACCTTTGATCAGGCAAAAACAAGCAAACAGATAAATAAATAAAATAACACAGAAGTAACTAACGAAATAAAATAAGTCAATACAATGCATTCCAATACAATACAATACAATACAATGCAACGCAACACAACACAACACAACACAACACAACACAACACAACACAACACAACACAACACAATACAATACAACGCAATACAATACAATACAACAGGCCGGGCGGGGTGGCTCATGCCTGTCATCCCATCACTTTGGGAGGCCGAGGTGGACGCATCACCTGAAGTCGGGAGTCGGAGACAAGCCTGACCAACATGGGGAAATCCCGTCTCAATTGAAAATACAAAATTAGCCGGGTGTGGTAACGCATGCCTATAATCCCAGCTGCTAGGAAGGCTGAGGCAGGAGAATCGCTTGAACCCGGGAAGCGGAGGTTGCGGTGAGCCGAGATCGCGCCGTCGCACCCCAGTCTGAGCAACAAGAGCGAAACTCCGTCTCAGAAAAATAAAATCAAATAAATAAACACATAAATGAAAATAAACAAAGAAAATAAAATAAAGCAAACAAATAGGCCCCGCGCGGTGGCTCAAGCCTGTCATCGCCAGCACTTTGGGCGGCCAAGGCCGGTGGATCACGAGGCGGTCAGACCAGCAGGGCCAGTATGGCGAAACCCCATCTCTCCTCACAATACACAAAATTAGCCGGGCGCGGTGCTGTACTGTCTGTAATCCCAGCTACTCGGGAGGCCGAGCTGAGGCAGGGGAATCGCTTGAACCTGGGAGGCGGAGGTTGCGGTGAGCCGAGATCGCGCCACCGCACCCCAGCCTGGGCGACAGAGCGAGACTCCGTCTCAAAAAAAAGGAAAATAAAACTGACATGAAAGAAAATACTTAAAAAGTGAGTTTCCGGGAAAAAAGAAAAAAAAAAAAAAAAAGAGAACCACCCCACAGTGACGTACACAGACCCCTCTCGCCTTTCGAGGCACCAGACACGTTAGGAACGATGCGTACTTTCTTTTTTTAACGGAATTTTATTTTATGAGCAGGATTTGTTTTTCGAGACGGAGGTTCGGAGTCCCGCCCTCCCTCCGTCCCAGTCCCTGGTTGCCCAGACGACCTCAGGAGACAGACCCTGGCTGGGCCAGATGGTCCTTCTCCTTGGTCGGTGGTTTCCTTGTGTTTCTTCGTGTCTTTAACCCGCGTGGACTCTTCTGCTCGGGTTTTACAGATGGCGGCTCCCCTTCAGGCCTTGTCGTTGGTGGGGACTTTCCTGATTCTCCCCAGATGTAGTGAAAGCGGGTAGATTTGCCTCGCTTTGCCTCGCCTTGCCTTGCCTTTTCTTTCTTTCTTTTTCTTCCTTTCTTTCTTCTTTCTCTCTTTTTCTTTTTTTTTTTTTGAGACAGAGTTTCACCCTTGTTGCCTGGGGCAGAGGGTGATGGCGCGATCTCGGCTCACCGCAACCTCCGCCTCCCAGGTTCAAGCGATTCTCCTGCCTCAGCCTCCCTAACAGGTGGGATTACAGGCAAGTGCCACCATGCCCGGCTGATTTTTTATTTTTTGTAGAGACGGGTTTTCCCCATGTTGGTCAGGCTGGTCTCCATCTCCCAACCTCAGGTGATCCGCCTGCCTTGGCCTCCCAAAGTGCTGGGATGACAGGCATGAGCCTCCGCGCCCAGCCTCTCTCTTTCTTTTTCTTTCTTTCTTGTTTGTTTGTTTCTTTCTCTTTATTCTTTGATCTTTCTCTTTTTTCTTCCTTTTGCTTTCTCTCTCTTTCTTTTTCTCTCTCTCTTTCATCTTTTTGAGAGTTTCACTCTTGTTTCCCAGGCTGGAGTGTGATGGCGCGATCTTGGCTCACACATCCTCCACCTCCCGGGTTCAAGCGATTCTCCTGCCTCAGCCTCCTGAGTAGCTGGGATTACAGTGATGCACCTCCGTGCCTGGCTAATTTTTGTATTTTTATTAGAGATGGTGTTTTACCACGTTGTCCGGGCTGCTCTCCGACTCCCGACCCCAGGAGATGCGCCCACCTGGGCCTCTCAAAGTGCTGAGATGACAGGCGTGAGCAACGGTGCCCTGTCTATTTACTTAGTTTATTGTGTTTTTTGTTTCGTTTCTATTTATTTACTTTTATTTAGAAATGTAAATATTTTTATACATTTATATATATCTATAAATGTTTACATTTACATAGAAGTGTATTTATATATGAAAAAGTCATATTTATTATATACAAGTATACTTATTTAAAATAAATGTATAGAAATATGCTTCTATATATTTATTAAATATAAATAAATACATATTGCTACATAAAGAAATGATTGTAGATAATAAATACATTCATGCTTATGTATAAAAATTGTTGTATTTCTATTTATAAATAAACGAGTATATTTGTCTCTGTTTTCTTTCTTTTTCTCCTTGATGTGTTTCTTCCTTCCTTTCTTCCCTTCTCTCCTTCTTTATGTTTTTCTTCCTGTTTTCCAACATAGTCCTCAAAGAGCTCCAAATGTCCACATGGAGATTTACAAAAAGAGTGTTTCAAAACTGCTCAATCAAAAGAAATTTTCAAGTCTGTGAGAAGAATGCATACATCACAAAGAAGTTTTTGAAAATGCTTCTGTCTCGTTTTTATGTTAAGATATTTCCTTTTCCACCATGGGCCTCAAAGTGCTCCAAATATCCAACTGCAGATACTACAAAAGAGTGTTTCAAACAGATCAATGAAAAGTATGTTTCAAATCTGTGAGATGAATGCACACATCACAAGGAAGTTTGTCAGAATGCTTATGTCTAGTTTTTATGTGAAGATATTTCCTTTCCAACATAGGCGTCAAAGCGCTGCAAATGTCCCCTTGCAGACTGTACAAAAAGAATGTTTCAAAACTGATCAATGAAAAGAAAAGTTTACCTCTGTGAGATGAATGCACGCATCATAAAGAAGTTTGTCAGATTGCTTTGGTCTAGTTTTTATGTGAAGATATTTCCCTTTCAATCATGGGCCACAAAGCCCTCCAAATGTCCAACAGCAGATTCTACAAAAAAGAGGGGTTCAAAGCTGCTCAATCAAAAGAAAGTTTCACGTGTGTGAGATGAATACACACATTTCAAAGAAGTTTGTCAGAATGCTTCTGTCTAGTTTTATGTGAAGAGATTTCATTTTCCACCATAGGCACAAAAGCGCTCTAAATGTTCACTTGCAGATTCTAGGAGAAGTGTGTTTCAAGGCTGCTTTTTCAAAAGAAAAGTTCAACTCTGTGAGGTGAATGTGCACATCACAATGAAATTTGTCAGAATGCTTCTGTCTAGTTTTTATGTGAAGATATTTCCTTTTCCACCATAGGCCTCAGAGCTCTGCAAATATCCTCTTGCAGATTCTACAAAAGGAGTTTTTAAACACTGCTAAATAAAAAGAAAGGTTCAACTCTGTCAGATGAATGCACATATCACAAAGGACTTGGTCAGAATGCTTCTGTCTAGTTTTAACGTGAAGATATTTCCTTTTTCACCCCAGGCCTCAAAGCGCTCCAAATGTCCCCTTGCAGATCCGTCAAAAAGAGTGTTTCAAAACTGCTCAATGAAGAGAAAGGTTTGATTCTGTAAAATGAATACCCACATCACAAAGAAGTTTGTCAGAAGGTTTCTGTGTAGTTTTTATGTGAAGATATTGCCTTTTCCACCATTGGCCACAAAGCGCTCCAATTGCTCACTTGCAGATTCTACAAAAAGATTGTTTCAAAATTGCTCGGTGAAAAGCAAGGTTCAACTCTGTGAGATGAATTCACACATCAAAAAGAAGTTTGTCACAATACTTCCGTCTGGTTTTTATGTGAAGATATTTCCTTTTCCACCATAGGCCTCAAAGCACTCCAAATATCCACTTGCAGATTCTACAAAAATAGTGTTTTGAAGTTCATAAATCAAAGAACGGCTCAACTCTTTGTGAGATGAATGCACACATCACAAAGAAGTTTCTCATATTGCTTCTCTCTAGTTATTATATGACGTTATTTCGTTATCCACAATAAGCCTCAAAGCGCTCCAAATTTCCAGTTGCAGAATCTACAAAAAGCGTGTTTCAAAACTTCTCAATTGAAAGTAAGTTTCAACTCTGTGAGATAAATACGCAGATCACAAAGAAGTTTCTCTGAATGCTTCTATCAAATTTTTATGTGAAGATATTTCCTTTTCCACCATAGGCCCCAAAGAGCTCCAAGTGTCCACATGGAGATTTTACAAAAAGAGTGTTTTAAAACTGCTGAATCAAAGGAAATGTTCAACTCTGTGAAATGAATGCACACATCAGAAAGAAGTTTTTCAAGATGCTTCTGTCTCATTTTTATGTGAAGATATTTCTTTTTCCACGATATGCCTCAAAGTGCTCCAAATGTCCACTTGCACATTCTACAAAAAGAGTGTCTCAAACTGCTAACCAAAAGAAAGTTTCAACTCTGTGAGATGAATGCACACATCACAAAGAAATTTCTCAGAATGCTTCTATCTAGTCTTTATGTGAAGATATCTCCTTTTCCATCATAGACCTCAAAGCACTCCAAATGTCTAATTGCGGATTCTACAAAAAGAGGAGTTCAAAGCTGCTCAATCAAAAGAAAGTTTCACTTTTGTGAGATGAATGCACACATTTCAAAGAAGTTTGTCAGAATGCTTCTGTCTAGTTTTATGTGAAGGTATTTCCTTTTCCACCATAGGCCTAAGAGCTCTCCAAACGTCCACTTGCAGATTCTACAAAAAGAGGGGTGTTTCAAAACTGCTCAATCGAAAGAAAGGTTCAACTCTATGAGCTGAATTCACACATCCAAAGAAGTTTGTCTGAATGCTTCTGTCTAGTAGTTATATGAATATATTTCGTTATCCACCATAGGCCTCAAAGCGCTGCAAATGTCCACTTGCAGATTCTACAAAAAGAGCATATCAAAACTGCTCAATGAAAAGTAAGGTTCAACTTTGTGAGATGAATGCACACATCACAAAGAAGTTTTTCAGGATGCTTCTGTCCAGTTTTTTTGTTAAGATATTTCCTTTTCCACCATAGACCACAAAGCACTCCAAATGTCCACTTGCAGATTCTGCAAAAAGAGTGTTTCAAAGCTGCTCAATCAAAAAAACGTTCAATTCTGTGAGATGAATGCACTCATCACAAACATTTTTCTCAGAATGCTTTTGTCTAGTTATTATTTGAAGATATTTCGATAATCATAGGCTTCAAAGCCCTCCAAATGTCCACCTGCAGAATCTACAAAAAGAGTGTTTCAAAACTGCTTAGTGAAAAGGTTGAAATCTGTGAGATGAATGGACGAATCACAAAGAATTTTCTCAGAATTCTTCTCTCTAGTTATTATGTGAAGATATTTCTTTATCCACAATAGGCCTCAAAGCGCTCCAAATGTCCACTTGCAGATTCTACAAAAACGTGTTTCAGAACGGCTCAATGAAAATTAAATTACAACACTGTGAGATGAAGGCACACATGACCTAGAAGTTTTTCCAAAGGCATCGGTCTAGTTTTTATGTGAAGACATTTCCTTTTCCACCATAGGCTTAAATGCGCTCAAAATGCCACTTGCAGATTCTACAAAAAGAGTATTTCAAACCTACTCAATGAAAAGTAAAGTTCACCGCTGTGAGATGAATGCACACATCAAAAAGCAGTTTGTCAGAATGCTTCTGTCTAGTTTTTAGGTGAAGATATTTCCTTTTCCACCTTCAGCCCCAATGCGTTCCAAATGTGCACTTGCAGATTCTTCAAAAAGATGGTTTCAAAACAGCTCAATCAAAAGAAAAATTCAACTCTGTGAGATGAATGCACACATCATAAAGAAATTTATCACAATGCTTCTGCCTATTTCTTATGTGAAGATATTTCCTTTTCCACCCCAGGCCCCAAAGCACTGCAAATATCCACTTGCAGATAGTACAAAAAGGGTGATTCAAAACTGCTCAATGAAAAGTAAGGTTCAACTCTCTGAGATGAATGCAGACATCACAAAGAAGTTTATCAGAATGCTTCTCTCTGTTTTTATATGAAGATATTTCCTTTTCCACCCTAGGCCTCAAAGAGCTTCAAATGTCCACTTGCAGATTCTACAAAAAGTGTTTCGAAGTTGCTCAATCAAAAGAAAGGTTGAACTCTGTAAGATGAATGCTAACATCACAAAAAAGTTTGTCAGAATGCTTCTGTCTTGGTTTTATGTGAATATATTTCCTTTTCCACCATAGGCCTCAAAGTGCTCCAAATGTCCACTTGCAGATTCTACAAAAAGAGTGTTTCAAATGCGCTCAATCAAAAGAAAAGTTCAAATCTGTGAGATGAATGCACACGTCACAAAGAAGTTTCTCAGAATGCTTCTGTCTAGTTTTATGTGAAGATATTACCTTTTCCACCATAGGCCTCAAAGCTCTTCAAATGTCCCCTTGCTGATTCTACAAAAAGACTGTTTCAAAGCTGCTCAATCCAAAGAAAGGTTCAACTCACTGTGAGATGAATGCTCACATCACAAGGAAGTTTTTCATAATGCTTCTGTCTAGTTATTATATGAAGATGTTTGGTTATCTACCACAGCCTCAAAGAGCTCCAAATGTCCACTTGCAGATTCTACAAGAAGAGTGTTTCAAAACTGCTCAATCAAAATTCAGGTTCAACTGTGTGAGATGAATGCACACATCACAAATTAACTTCTCAGAATGCTTCTGACTAGTTCTTACGTGAAGATATTTCCTTTTCCACCATAGACCTCAAAGCACTCAAAATGTACACTTGCAGATAGTACAAAAAGGGTGTTTCAAATCTGATATATCAAAAATAAGGTTCAACTCTGTGAGATGAATGCACACATCAAAAAGGAGGTTGTTAGAATGCTTCTGTCTAGTTTTTATGTGAAGATATTTCTTTTTCCCCTGTAGGCGTCAAAGGGCTCCAAATGTCCACTTGCAGATACTACAAAAAGAGTGTTTCCAAACTGCTCAATGAAAAGTAAGGTTCAACTCTGTGACATGAACGCACATATCACAAAGAAGTTTTTCAGAATGCTTCTGTCTAGTTTTTATGAGAAGATATTTCCTTTTCCATCATAGACCTCCAAGCCATCCAAATGTCCACTTGCAGATTCTAGAAAAAGAATGTTTCAAAGCTGCACCATCAAAAGAAAGATTCAACTCTGTGAGATGAATGCACACATCACAAAGAAGTTTTTCAGAAGGCTTCTGTGTAGTATTTATGTGAAGATATTTCCTTTTCCACCTTAGGCCTCCAAGAGCTCCAATTTTCCCCTTGCAGATTTTACAAAAAGAGGGTTTCAAAACTTCTCAAAAAAAGTAAGGTTCAACCCTGTGAGATGAATGCACACATCACAAAGAAGTTTGTCAGAATGCTTCTGTCTTTTTTTTATGTGAAGACATTTCCTTTTCAACCATAGGCTCCAAATCACTCCAAATGTCCACTTGCAGATTCTACAAAAAGAGTGTTTCAAAGCCGCTCAATCAAAAGAAAGGTTGATCTCAGTGTGAGATGAATGCACACACCTCAAAGAAGTTTCTCACAATGCTTCTGTCTAGTTATTATATGAAGATATTTCATTACACACTATAGGTCTCAAAGCTCTCCAAATATCCACTTGCAGATTCTACAGAAACAGTGTTTCAAAACTGCTCAATCGAAAGTAAGGTTCAACACTGTGAGATGAATGCACACATCACAAAGAAGTTTTTCAGTATGCTTCTGTCTTGTTTTTATGTGAAGCTATTTCCTTTTCCATCATAGGCCTCAAAGCGCTCCAAATGCCCACTTGAAGATTCTACAAAAAGTGTTTTTCAAACCTGCTCAACTGAAGGAATGGTTCAACTCTGTGAGAAGAATGCAGACAACACAAAGTAGTTTCTCATAATGTTTCTGTCTGGTCATTATATGAAGATATTTCATTATCTATCATAATCCTCAAAGCGCTCCAACTGTTGAATTGCAGATTCTACAAAAAGGGTGTTTCAAAACTCCTCAATCAAAAAAAAAAAAAGGTTCAACTCTGAAAGATGAATGCACACATCACTAAGAAGTTTTTCAGAAGGCTTCTGTCTAGTTTTAATGTGAAGATATTTCATATTCCAACATATGTCTCAAGCGCTCCACATGTCCACTTGCAGATTCTTCAGAAAGTGTGTTTCAAAACTTCTTAATTAAAAGAAATGCTCAAGTTTGCGAGATGAATGCACACTTTACAAATAAGTTTCTCAGGATGCTGCTGTCTAGTTCTTAAGGGAAGATATTTCCTTTTCCACCATAGGTGTCAAAAAGCTCCAAATAACCACTTGCAGATTCTACAAAAAGAGAGTTTTCAAACTACTCAATCAAAGGAAGGCTTCAACTCTGTGAGATGAATGCTCACATCACAAGAAATTTGTCAAAATGCTGGTGTCTAGTTTTTATGTGAAGATAATTCCTTTTCCACCTTAGGCCTCAAAGCGCTCCAAATGTCCACTTGCAGATTATACAAAAAGAGTGTTTCAAAACTGCTCAATCAAAAGAAAGTTTCATGTATGTGAGATGAATGCACACATCACAAATTATTTTCTCTGAATAATTCTGTCTAGTTTTTATGTGAATATATTTCCTTTTCCACCATTGGCCTCAATGCGCTCCAAATGAACACTTGCAGATACTACAAAAAGGGTGTTTTAAAACTGCTCAAGCAAAAGAAAGGTTCAACTCTGTGTGATGAATGCACACATCACAAAGAAGGTAATCAGAATGTTTCTATCTAGTTCTTAAGTGAAGATATTTTCTTTTCCTCTATTGTCCTCAAAGCACTCCAATTGTCCACTGGCAGATTCTACAAAAAGAGAGTTTCCAAACTACTCAATCAAAAGAAAGGTTCAACTAAGTGAAATGAATGCACACATCACATAGTAATTTGTCAGAATGCTCCTTTCTAGTTTTTATGTGAAGATATTTCCTTTTCCACCATAGGTCTCAAAGCGCTCCAAATGTCCACTTGCAGATTCTACAAACAGATTGTTTCAAAACTGCTCAATAGATAGTGAGGTTCAATTCTGTGAGATGAATGCACACATCACAAGGTAGTTTGTCAGAATGCTTCTGTCTAGTTTTTATGTGAAGATATTTCCTTTTCCACCATAGGACTCAAGGCGCTCCAAATATACACTTGTAGATTCTACAAAAAAAGTATTTTAAAACTGCTCAATCAAAAGAAATGTTCAACTCTGTGAGATGAAGGCACATATCACAAAGGATTTTGTCAGAATGTTTCTCTCTCGTTTTGAAACACCTTTTTTTTACTATCTGAAAGTGGACATTTGGATTACTTTGAGGTCTACGGTGGAAAAGAAAATATCTCCACATAAAAAACAGACAGAAGCATTCTGACAAATTTATTTGTGATGTGTGCCTGCATCTCACTTAGTTGAACCTTTCTTTTGATTGAGTAGTTTGGAAACTCTCTTTTTGTAGAATCTGCAAGTGGATATTTGGAGCACTTCGAGGCCTATGGAGGAAAAGGAAGTATCTTCACTTAAGAACTAGACAGAAACATTCTGAGTAACTTATTTGTGATGTGTGTATTCATCTCACAGATTTGAACCTCTCTTTTGACTGAGCAGTTTGGAAACACCCTTTTTGTAGCATCTGCAAGTGGACATTTGGAGCACTTTTTGGCCTTGGGTGGAAAACGAAATATCTTCCATAAAAACTAGACAGAAGCATTCTGACAATGTTCTTGGTGATTTGTGCATTCTTCACACAGAATTGAATCTTAAAAACTAGACAGAAGCATTCTGACAAACTTCTGTTTGATATTTGCATTCATCTCACAGAGTTGAACCTTACTTTTGATTGAGCAGCTTTGAAACATCCTTTTTCTACTATCTGCAAGTGGACATTTGTAGGGCTTTGAGGCTTGTGGTGGAAAAGGAAATATCTTCACATAAAAAGTAAATGAAAGCATTCTGACAAATATTTTTGTGATATCTGCATTCATCTCACAGATTTGAACTTTCTTTTGATTGAGTAGTATGGAAACCCTCTTTTTGTAGAATCTGGAAGTGGACATTCGGAATGCTTTGAGGCCAATGGTGGAAAAAGAAATATCTTCACATAAAAACTAGACAGAAGTATTCAGACAAACTTCTATGTGATATGTGCATTCATCTCACAGAGCTGAACCTTACTTTTCGTTGAGCAGTTTTGAATCACCCTTTTTGTACTGTCTACAATTCGACATTTGGAGTGCTTTGAGGCCTATGGTGGAAAAGGAAATATGTTCACATAAACCCAGACAGAAGCAATCTGAGAAACTTCTTTGTGATGGGTGCATTCATCTCACAGAGTTGAAACTTTCTTTTGATTGAGCAGTTTTAAACACTCTTTTTGTAGGATCTGCAAGTGGATATTTGGAGTGCTTTGAGTCCTATGGTGGAAGAGGAAATATCTTCAATCAAGAACTAGACAGAAGCATTCTGGGAAACTTTTTGTGATGTGTGCGTTCATCTCACAGATTTGACCTTTGTTTCGATTGTGTAGGTTGGAAACACTCTTTTGTAGAATCTGCAATCTGAGATCAGGAGCGCTTTGAGGCCTATGGTGGAAAATGAAATATCTTCACATAATAACTAGCCACAAGCATTCTGAGAAACTTCTTTGTGATGTGTGCATTCATCTCATAGATTTTAAACTTTATTTTGAATGAGCAGGTTTGAAACACTCTTTTTGTAGAATCTCCAAGTGGACATTTGGAGCGCTATGAGGCCTATGGTGGAAAAGGAAATGTTTTCACATAAAAAGTATACAGAAAACTTCTGACGAACTTCGTTGTGATGTGTGCATTCATCTCATGGAGTTGAAACTTTCTTTTCATTGAGCAGTTTTGATCCACTCTTTTTCAAGAATCTGCAATTGTCCATATGGAGTGCTTTGAGGCCGATGGTGGAAAAGGAAATATCTTCACCTAAAAACTGGACAGAATAATTTTGAGAAAATTCTTTGTGATGAGTCCATTCATCTCCCAGAGATGAACATTTTTTGTGTTTGAATAGTTTTGAAACACTCTTTGTGTAGAATCTGCAAGAGGACATTTGGAGCGCTTAGAGGCCTATGGTGTAAAAGGTAGTATGTTCACATAAAAACTGGACAGAAGCATACTGAGAAGCTTCTTTGTGATGTATGCATTCATCTCACAGAGTTGAAGCTTCCTTTTGATTGAGCAGTTTGGAAAAACTCTTTACATTTGGAGCACTGTGAGTCGTATGGTGGAAAAGGAAATATCTCCACATAAAAACTAGACAGAAACATTCTGACAATCTTCTATGTGATGTGTGCATTCATCTCTCAGAGTTGAACGTTACTATTCATAGAGCAGTTTGGAAACACTCTTTTTGTAGAATCTGCAAGTGGACATTTGGAGCTCTTGGAGGCCTGTGGTGGTAAAGGACATATCTTCACATTAGAACTGTACAAAAGCATTCAGACAAACTTCTTTAGGATATGTGCATTCAACTCACAGAGTTGAACCTCACTTGTCTTTGAGCAGTTTTGAAACGCTCTTTTTATAGAATCTGCAGGTAGACAATTGGGGCGCCTTGAGGCCTGTGGTGTGTAACGAAATATCTTCATATAATAACTAGACAGAAGCATTCTGAGAAACTTCTTTGTGATGGGTGCATTCATCTCACGTAGTTGAATCTTTCTTTTGATTGAGCAGCTTTGAAACACGCTTTTTGTAGAATCTGAAAGTGGACATTCGGAGCACATTTAGGCGTATGGTGGAAAAGGAAGTATCTTCAAATAATAACTAGACAGAAGCATTCGGACACACTTCTTTGTGATGTGTGCATTCATCTCACAGAGTTGAAGCTTACTTTTCATTGAACTGTTTTGAAACACTCTTTTTGTTGAATCTGCAAGTGGTCTTTTGGAGAGCTTTGAGGCCTACTATGGAAAAGGAAATATCTTCACATAAAAAGTAGACAGAAGCATTTTGCCAATATTCTTTGTGATGTGTTCATTCTTCTCACAGAGTTCAACCTTTCTTTTGATTGAGCAGCCTTCAAACACTCTTTTTGTAGAATCCGCAAGTGGACATTTGGAACTCTTTGAGGTCTAAGGTGGAAAAGGAAATATCTTTACATAAAAACTAGACAGAAGCATTCTGACAAACTTCTTTGTGATGTGTACATTCATCTCACAGATTTGAACCTTATTTTTCATTGATTAGTTTTGAAACCCTCTTTTTGTAGATTCTGCAAGTGGACATTTGGATCGCTTTGAGACCTATGTTGGAAAAGGAAATATATTTATATAAATACTAGACAGAAGCATTCTGACAAACTTCTTTGTGATGCGTGCATTTATCTCACAGAGCTGAACATTTCTTTTGATTGAGCAACTTAAAACACTCTTTTTGTAGAATCTGCAATTGGACATTTGAAGCGCTGTGAGGCCTATGGTAGAAAGTGAAATATCTTCACATAAAAACTATATTAAGCATTTTGAAAAACTTCTTTGTGATGTGTGCATTCGCCTCACAGAGTCGAACCTTTCTGTTGTTTGAGCAGTCTTGAAACACTCTTTTTTAGAATCTGCAAGTGGACATTTGTAGTGCTTTGAGGCCTATGGTGGAAAAGGAAATATCTTCACATAAAAACTAGACAGAGGCATTCTGACAACCTTCTTTGTGATGTGTGCATTCGTCTCACAGAGATGAACATTTCCTTTGATTGAGAAGCTTTGAAACATTCTTTTTGTGGAAGCTGCAAGTGGACATTTGTTCCGTTTTGGGGCCTTTGGTGGAAAAGGAAATATCTTCACATAGAAATAGAAGCACTCTGACAACCTTTGTGATATGTGCATTCATCTCACAGATTTGATCCTTAATTTTGATTGAGCAGTTTTGGAAAACCCTTTTGTCCTATCTGCAAGTGGGCATTTGGAGTGATTTGATGCCTATGGTGGAAAAGGAATTATATTCACAAAACAACTAGACAGAAGCATTCTGAGAAACTTCTTTGTGATGTGTGCATTCATCCCACAGAGTTGAAACTTACTTTTCATTAAATTCGATTCCATTAAATTCCTTTCCATTCCACTCCACTCCTCTCCACTCCATTGCACTCCATTCCACTCCACTCCATTCCCAACCAATCTACCCCATTCCACTCTATTCCATTCCATTCCAATCCATTCTACTCCACTCCACTCCACTCCTCTACACTCCATTCCATTTCATTTCATTCCATCCCATTCCATTCCACTCCATTCCACTCCACTCCACTCCACTCCACTGCTCTCAATTCCATTCCATCCCATTCCTTTCCACTCCATTCCACTCCACGCCACTCCACTCTACTCCACTCCACTCTTTTCCATTCCATTCCATTCCACTCGCTTCCATTCCATTCCTTTCTTTTTACAGAATGTCACCCTATCACCCAGGCTGGAGTGCACTGGCACAATCTCAGCACACATTTTACTTCACCATTCCATTCCATTGCATTGCACTCCCTTCCATTCTATTCCATTCCATTCCATTCCATTCCATTCCATTCCACTCCACTGCCCTCCACTGAATTCCATTCTATTCCATCCCATACCATTCCATTCCATTCCATTCCATTCTATTCCATTCCATTCCATTCCATTCCATTCCATTCCATTCCATTTCTTTCCATTCCATTCCATTCTGTTACATTCCATTCCATTCCTTTATTTTGACAGGATCTCAATTTGTCACACATGCTGGAGTGCAGTGGCACAATCTCAGCTCACATTTCATTTCACCATTCAATTACACTCCATTACACACCACTCCACTCCACTGCATTCCATTCCACTCCATTACTTTCCATTCCTTTCTTTCGAAAGGATCTCACTGTTTCACGCAGCGTGGAGTGCAGCGGCACAATCACAGCTCACGTTTCTTTTAAGCTTTCCTTTCCACTCCATCCATTCCATCCCATTCCATTCCTTTCCACTCTACTCCACTCCATTCCAATCCACTCCGCTGCATTCCATTCCTTTTCCCTTCACTCCCTTCCATTCAACACCATTGCATTCCATCCCATTCCATTCCAATCTAATCCACCCTATACCACTCTACTCCACTCCCTTCCATTCCAATCCATCACAATCCATTCCACTTCATTCCAGTCCACTCCACAGCACTCCACTCCAATCCACTACACTGCAATCCCCTCCATTCAACTCCACTCCACTCCACTCCATTCCATTCCACTCCATTCCATTCCATTCCTTTCTTTCGACAGGATCTCGCTCTTTCACCAAGGCTGGAGTGCAGTGGCACAATCTCAGCTCACATTTCAATTCACCATTCCATTTCATTGCATTGCATTCCATTCCATTTCATTCCTTTCCATTCCATTCCACTCCACCCCACTCCACTCCACTCTATTACACTCCTTTCCATTCCATTCCATTCCACTCCACTCAACTCTTCTCCACTCCACTCCATTTCATCCCATTTCATTCCACTCTATTGCACTCCACTCCACTCCACTCCCCTACACACCATTCCATTCCATCCCATTCCATTCCACTCTGTTCCACTCCACTCCACTCCACTCCACTTCACTCCACTCCATTTCATTCCATTACATTGCATTCAACTCCATTCCATTCCATTCCCTTCTTTCGACAGGATCTCACTCAATCACCCAGGCTGGAGTGCAGTGGAACAATCTCAGCTCACGTTTCATTTCAACATTCTGTTGCATTCCATTCCATTCCATTCCATAACATTGGACTCCATTCCACTCCACTCGGCTAAACTTCTCTCAACTACATTCCATTCCATTCCATTCCATTCCATTCCATTCTGTTACACTCCGTTCCATTCCTTTATTTTGACAGGATCTCACTCTGTCACACAGGCTGGAGTGCAGTGGCGCAATCTCAGCTCACATTTCATTTCACCATTCAATTACACTCCATTACACACTACTTTACTCCACTGCACTCCACTCCATTCCATCCCAATCCATTCCATTTCACTCCATTACTTTCCATTCCTTTCTTTCGAAAGGATCTCACTCTTTCATGCAGCGTGGAGTGCAGCGGAACAATCACAGCTCACGTTTCATTTAAGGATTCCTTCCATTCCATTCCATTCCATCCCATTACATTCCTTTCCACTCTAATCCACTCCACTCCAATCCACTCCACTCCATTCCATTCCGTTTCCCTTAACTCCATTCCATTCAACACCATTGCATTCCATCCCATTCCATTCTACTCTAATCCACCCTACTCCACTCGACTCCACTCCATTCCATTCCCATCCATCACAATCCATTCCAACTCATTCCAGTCCACTTCACAGCACTCCACTCCAATCCACTACACTGCAATCCACGCCATTTCACTACATTCCATTCCATTCCATTCCATTCCACTCCATTCCATTCCATTCCTTTCTTTCAACAGGATCTCACTGTTTCACACAGGCTGGAGTGCAGTGGCACAATCTCAGCTCACATTTCAATTCACCATTCCATTTCATTGCATTCCATTCCATTCCATTCCATTCCACTGCACCACAGTCCACTCCACTCTATTCCACTCTTTTTCCATTCCATTCCGTTCCACTCCACTCAACTCCATTCCAGTCCACTCCACTCCATTACATCCCATTCCTTTCCAGTCCATTGCACTCCACTCCACTCCCTTCCACACCGTTCCTTTCCATCTAATTTCATTCCACTCTATTCCACTCCAATCCACTTCACTCTACTCCATTCCATTGCATTCCATTGCATTCAACTCCATTCTATTCCATTTCTTCTTTCGACAGGATCTCACTGAGTCACCCAGGGTGGGGTGTAGTGGAACAATCTCAGCTCACATTTCATTTCAACATTCTGTTGCATTCCGTTCCATTCCATTCCATAACATTCGACTCCACTCCACTCCACTCCGCTAAACTTCACTCAACTACATTCCATTCCATTCCTTTCCATTCTATTCCCGTCAATTCCAATCCACTCCACTCCAGTACAATCCACTCTATCCCATTCCATCCCATTCAATTCCACTCCATTCCACTCCACACTACTCCACTCCACTTCATTCCATTCCAATCCGTCCCATCCCATTCCACTCCATTCCACTCTACTCCACTCCACTCCACTCCACTCCACTTCACTCCACTCCTCCACTATATTCCATTTCATTCCGCTCCATTCCATTCCATTCCTTTCTTTCAACAAGATATCACTCAGTCAACCAGGCTGGAGTGCAGTGGCACAATCTCATCTCACATTTCATTTCATCACTCCATTCCATTCAAATCCATTCCATTCCATTCCATTCCACTCCACTCCACTCCATTCCATTCCATTCCATTCCACACCATTCCAGTCCACTCCACCCCACTACACTACATTGCAGTCCACTAGATTCAATCCAATTCCATTCTACTCCATTCCACTCCACTCAACTCCACTCCAGTCCACTCCATTCCACTCCTTTCCATTCCATTCCATTCCATTCCTTTCCATTCAACTCCATTCCATTCCATTCAACTCCATTCCATTCCATTCCATTCTTTTCTTTCGACAGGATCTCACTCTGTCACAAAGTCTCGAGTACAGTGGCACAATCTCAGCTCACATTTCATTTCACCATTCCAATCCATTCCATTCTATTTCATTGCATTCCAACCCACTCCACTTCACTCAACTCCACTCCACTCCACTACATTCCATTCCATACCACTCAACTCGAGTCCACTCCACTCCACTCCATACCTTCCCATTCCATTCCACTCCAATCGACCCCAATCCACTCCATTCCATTCCATTTCATCCCATTCCATTCCACTCCATTCCAATCCACTGCACTCATTCCACTCCACTCCACTCCACTTCACTGAATTCCATTCCATTCCATTCCATTCCACTCCATTCCCTTTGATTCCTTTCTTTCGACAGGATCTCACTCTGTCACCCAGGCTGCAATGTAGTACAACAATCTCAGCTCACATTTCATTTCACCATTCCAATCCATTCCATTCCATTCCACTCCATTCTATTCCATTCCCTTCCATTTCATTCCATTCCACTCCACTCCATGGCAATCCATTCCATTCCATTGCATTATATTTCATTCCAATCCATTGCACTCCACTCCACTCCATTCCACTCAATCCCATTCCGTTCCACTCGATTCCACTCCACTCCCCTCCACTCCATTCCATTCCATCCCATTCCATTCCCCGCCTTTCCACTCCATTTCACTAAACTGCACTCCAATCCACTCCACTCCTTTCCACTCCATTTCATTCCATTCCATTCCATTCCATTCCTATCTTTCAACAGGATATCACTCTGTGACACCAGCTGGAGTGCAGTGGCACAATCTCATCTCACATTTAATTTCACCATTAGATTCCATTGCATTGCTTTTCATTCCATTCCATTGCATTCCTATCCACTCCATTTTAGTCCACTCCATTCTACACCATTCCATTCCATTCCATTCCTTTCCACTACATTCCAATCTACTCCACTCCACTCCATTCAATTCCATCCCATTCCATTCCACTCCATTCCACTTCACTCCACTTCATTCCATTCCACTCCATCCCATTCCATTCCTCTCCATTCCACTCCACTGCACTCCACTCCACTCGAGTCCACTGCACTCCACTCAACTCCATTCTACTCCGTTCAATTCCATTCCAATCCATTACACTCCATTCCATTCCATTCCTGTTTTTTGAGAGGATTTCACTCTGTCACGCAGGCTGGAGTGCAGTGGCAAAATCTCAACTCACATTTAATTTCACCATTCCACTCCATTGCATCAAACTGCACTCCATTCCATTCCATTGCATTGCATTGCATTCCACTCCACTGCACTCCACTCTATTCCACTCCACTCCACTCCACTCCTTTCCATCCATTCCACTCCACTCCATTCCATTCCATTCCATTCCATTCCACTCACCTCCACTCATCTCCACTCCATTCCATTCCATCGCATTCCATTCCGTTACATTCCACTCCACTCCACTCCACTCCATTCAACTCCATTCCTTTCCATTCCATTCTATTACACTCCATTCCATTCCATTCCTTTCTTTTGACAGAATCTCACTCTGTCACCCAGGCTGGATTGCAGTGGCCGAATCTCAGCTCATATTTCATTTCACCATTCCCTTCCATTGCCTTCCATTCCGTTCCATTCTATTCCATTCCATTCTATTCCATTCCACTCCACTCCACTCCATTCAACTCCACTCCAATCCTCTCCATTCGACTCTCGTCAATTCCAGTCCTTTCCACTCCACTCCACTGCAGTCTATTCCATTACATTCCATCCCATTCCATTCCACTACATTCCACTCCACTCCACACCACTCCACTCCACCCCACTCCACTCCACTCCGTTACATTCCATTCCATTCCATTCCATTCCACTAAACTCCACTGCACTCAACTCCACTCCACTCCACTCCATTCCATTCCATTCCATTCAGTTCCTTGCCATTCCATTCCACACCATTCCATTCCACACCATTCCATTCAATTCCTTGCTTTTGACAGGATCTCCCTCTGTATCCCAGGCTGGAGTGCAGTGGCACAAACCCAGTTCACATTTCATTTCACCATTCCATTCCATTCCATTCCTTTCCATTGAATTCCATTGCATTCCATTCCATTACATTCCACTCAACTCCACTCCACTCCACTCCAGTCTATTCCATCCCATTCCATTCCACTCCATTCCACTCCACTCCAGTCCACTCCACTCCATGCCATTCCATTCCGTCCCGTTCCATTCCACTCCACAACACTCCAATCCACTCCTCTCCCCTCCATTCCATTCCATTCCATTCCACTTCATTCTACTCCACTCCACTCCCACCAACTCCACTCCATTCCATTCCATCCCATTCCATTCCACTCCATTCCACTCCATTCCACTCCACTCCATTCTAGTCCATTCCACTTCATTCCATCCCATTCCATTCCACTCCACTCCATTCCAATCCACTCTACTCCACTGCACTCCACTCCATTCTATTCCAATCCATTCCATTCCACCCCATTCCATTCCATTCTTTTCTTTCGACAGGATCTCACTCTGTCACACAGGCTGGAGTGCAGTGGCAGAATCTCAGCTCACATTTCATTTTACCATTCCGTTCCATTCTATTCCATTTCTTTCCACTCCACTTCACTCCCCTCCACTCTGTTCCATTCCATTCCACTCCACTTCACTCCACTTCACTCCACTCCACTCCTCTCCAGTCTATACCATTCCATTCCACTGCATTGCACTCCACTCCACTCCACTCCACTCCATTCCACTTCATTACATCAAATTCCATTCCACTCCATTTCACTCCACTCCACTCCAATCCACTCCATTGCTCTTCACTGCACTCCATTCCATTCCATTGCATTCCAATACACTCCATTATATTACATTTCTTTCTTTCAACAGGATCTCACTCTGTCACCCAGAATGGAGTGCAGTGGTAGAATCTCAGCTCATATTTCATTTCTCCATTCCATTCCATTCCATTCAATTCCATTTCATTCCATTCGACTTCATTCCATTCCATTCCCTTCTTTCTACTGGATCTCACCCTGTCACACAGGTTGGAGTACAGTAGCACAATCTCATCTCATATTTCATTTCACCATTCTATTCCACTCCATTCCACTCCACTCCACTCCATGCCTTTCCACTCCATTTCATTCCACTCCATTCCATTCCATTCCTTTCTTTCGACAGGATCTCATTCTGTCACCCAGGCTGGAGTGCAGTGGCATGATCTCAGCTACAATTTCATTTCACCGTTTCATTCCATTCCAATCCATTCCATTCCACTCCACTCCAGTCTATTCCACTCTACTTCTCTGCACTTCATTCTATTCCGTTGCACTCAACACCACTCCACTCCACTCCATCCCATTCCATCCCATTCCATTCCACTCCTCTGTATTCCATTTCACTCCTCTCCATTCCACTCCACTCCACTCCCCTGCACTCCATTCCATTCCATTCCACCCCATTCCATTCCACTGCATTCCTCTCCACTCCACTCCATTCCATTCCATTCTTTAATCTCCCTTCCATTGCATTCCTTTCTTTTGACAGGGTCTCGCTCTGTCTACCTGGCTGCAGTGCAGTGGCTTAATCTCAGTGCACATTTCATTTCACTATTCTATTCAATTGCATTTAATTGCATTCCATTCGTTTCCATTCCATTCCTTTCCGTTCCATTCCATTCCATTCCTTTCCATTCCATTCCATTCCATTCCTTCCCATTCCACTAAACTCCACTCTATTCCACACCACTCCACTCCAATCAATTCCATTCCATGCCATTCCATTCCATTCCACTCCATTCCACAGCACACCACTCAATTCCATTCCAACCCATTCCATTGCACTCCATTAAACACCAATCCACTAGACTCGATTCCATTCCATTCCACTCCATTCCATTCCCCTCCATACCATTCTAATCCACTCCATTCCTCTCCACTCCTCTCCACTCCACTCCAGTCCAGTCCACTCCACTCCACTCCATTCCATTCCACTGTATTCCATTCCACTCCATTCCATTCCATTCCTTTCTTTTGACAGGATCTCACTCTGACACCCAGATTGGATTACAGTGCAACAATCTCAGCTCACAATTCATTTCAACAGACCACTTAGACTCCCACACAATTATAATGGGAGATTTTAACACCCCACTGTCAACATTAGACAGATCATTGAGACAGAAATTTAACAAGGATACCCAGGAATTGTACACAGCTCTGCACCAAATGAACCTGATAGACATCGACAGAACTCTACACCCCAAATTAACAGAATATGCAATCTTTTCAGCACCACACCACACCTATTCCAAAACTGACCACATAGTTGGAAGTAAAGCTCTCTTCTGCAAATGTAAAAGAACAGAATTTATGACAAACTCTCTCTCAGACCACAATGCAATCAAACTAGATCTCAGGTTTAAGCAACTCATTCAAAACCGCTCAACTACATGGAAATTCAACAACTTCCTCCTGAATGACTACTGGATACATAAAGAATTGAAGGCAGAATTGAACATTTCTTTTGATTGAGCTGTTTTGAAACACTCTTTTTGTGGAATCTGCAATTGGATATTTGGAACGCTGTGCAATCTAAGGTGGAAAAGCCAATATCTTCACATAAAAACTAGACAGAGGATGTCTGACAAACTTCTTTGTGATGTGTGCATTCGTCTCACAGAGTTGAAACTTACTTGCAATTGAGAAGTTTTGAAACAATCTTTTTGTAGAACCTGCAGGTGGACATCTGGAGGGCTTTGAAGCCTATGTTGGAAAATGAAATATCTTTACATAATTAATAGAAGCATTCTGAGGAACTTCTTTGTGATGTGCACATTCATCTCACAGAGTTGAAGATTTGTTTTGATTGAGCAGGTTTGAAACACTCTTTTGGTAGAACCTGCAAGTGGACATTTGGAGCGCTTGAGACCAATGCTAGAAAAGGAAATATCTTCACATAAAAACTAGGCAGAAGCATTCTGACAAACTTCTTTGTGATGTGTGCTTTCATCTCATAGAGTTGAACCTTACTTTTCATTGAGCAGTTTTGAAACACTCTATTTGTAGAATCTGCAATTGGACATTTGGAGTGCTTTGAGGTCTGTGGTGGAAAAGGAAATATCTTCACATACAAATGAGACAGAAGCATTCTGACAAACTTCTTTATGATGTGTGCATTCATCTTATAGAGTTGAACCTTTCTTTTCATTGAGCAGTTTTGACACACTCTTTTTGTAGAATCTGCAAATGGTCATTTGGAGCGCTTTGAGGCCTATGGTGGAAAAGGAAATATCTTCTCATAAAAACTAGACAGAAGCATTCTGAGAAACTTCTTTGTGATGTGTGCATTCATCTCACAGACTCCAACTTTTCTTTTGATTGAGGAGTTTGAAAAAACTCTTTTTGTAGGATCTGCAAGTGGATATTTGGAGTGCTATACTGACTACAGTAGAAAAGGAAATATCTTCACATAAAAACTGGACAGAAGCATTCTGAGAAATCTTCCTTTTGATTGAGAGTTTGGAAACAAGCTTTTTGTAGAATGTGCAAGTGGACATTTGGAGCGCTTTGGGACCTCTGCTGGAAACGCAAATATTTTCCCATATAAACTAGGTAGAAGCATTCTGAAAAACTTCTTTGTGATACGTGCATTCGTCTCACAGAGTTGAACCTTACTTTGGATGGTGCAGTTTTGAAACATCCTTTTTGTACTATCTGCACGTGGACAGTTGGAGTGTTTGAGGTCTATGGTAGAAAAGGAAATATCTTCACATAAAAACTGGACAGAAGCATTCTGAAGAATGTCTTTGTGATGTGAGTATTCATGTCACTGAGTTGAATCATTCTTTTGATTGAATAGTTTGGAAACTCCCTTAGCAGAATCTGCAAGTGGATATTTGGAGGGCTTTGAGGCCTATGGTGGAAAAGGGAATATCTTCACACAAAAACCAGACAGAAGCATTCCGAAGAACTTCTTTGTGATGCGTGCGTTCATCCCAGAGAGTTGAACCTTTGTTTTCATTAAGCAGTTTTGAAACACTCTTTTTGTAGAATCTGCAAGTGGGCAATTTGTGCATTTTGAGGCCTAAGGTGGAAAAGGAAAAATTTTCACATAAAAACTAGACAGAAGCCTTCTGAAAAATTTCTTTGTGATGTGTGCATTCATCTTACAAAGTTTAACATTTCTTTTGGTTGAGCAGTTTTGAAACACTCTTTTTGTAGGATCTGCAAGTGGACAATTGAAGTGCTTTGAGGACTATGGTGGAAAAGGAAATATCTTCACTTAAGAACTAGACAGATGCATTCTGACAAATTTGCTTGTGATGTGTGCATTCATCTCACAGTGTTGAACCTGACTTTCGATTGAGCAGTTTGAAACACTCTTTTTGTAGAATCTGCTAGTGGACATTTGGAGTGCTTTTGAGGTCTATGGTGTAGAAGGAAATATCTTCAAATAAAAAATAGACATAAGCCTTCTGACAAATGCACATACTTTGTGACGTGTGCATTCATCTAACAGATTTGAAATTTACTTTTCATTGAACAGTGTTGAAACACTCTTTTTGTAGAATCTGCAAGTGGACATTGGAGGGCTTTGAGGCCTATGGTGGAAAAGGAAATATCTTCACATAAAAACTAGACAGAAGCCTGCTGAAAAATTTATTTGTGAAGTGTGCATTCATCTTACAGAGTTGAAACTTTCTTTTGATTGAGCAGTTTTGAAACACTCTTTTTGTAGAATGTGGAAGTGGATATTTGGATCGCTTTGAAGCCTGTGGTGGATAACGAAATATCTTCATATAATAACTAGACAGAAGCATTACGAGAAACTTCTTTGTGATGTGTGCATTCATCTCACACTGAGTTGAGTCTTTCTTTTGATTTAGCAGCTTTGAAGCACTCTTTTTGTAAAATATGCAAGTGGACATTTGGAGCACTTTGGGGCCTATGATGGAAAAGGAAATATCTTCACATAAAAACCAGACAGAATCATTCTGAGAAAACTCGTTGTGATATGCGCATTCGTCTTATAGAGTTGAAACTTCCTTTTCATTGAGCAGTTTTGACACTCTCTTTTTGTAGAATCTGCAACTAGTCATTTTGGGTTCGTTGTTGTCAATGGTGAAAAAGGAAATATCTTCAAATAAAAGCTAGACAGAATCATTCTGAGAAAATACTTTGTGATGTGTGCATTCATTTCACAGAGATGAACCCTTCTTTTGATTGAGCAGCTTTGAAACGATATTTTTGTAGAATATTCAAGTGGACATTAGGATCACTATCCGGCCTATGGTGGAAAAGTAAATATCTTCACATAAAAACTAGACAGATGCATTCTGACAAACTTCTCTGTGAGGTGTGCATTCATCTCATGGAGGTGAAACTTTCTTTTGATTGAGCAGTTTTGAAACACTCTTTTTGTAGAATCTGAAATTGTACATTTGGAGTGCTTTGACGCCTATGGTGGAAAAGGATATATCTTCACATAAAAACTAGACAGAATCATTCTGAGAAAATTCTTTGTGATATGTTCATTCATCTTATACAGGTGAAACTTTCTTTTCATTGAGAAATTTTGACAAACTCTTTTTGTAGAATCTTCAACCGGTCATTTTGGGCGCTTTGAGGTCTATGGTGTAAAAGGAAATATCTTCGCATAAAAACTAGACAGAAGCATTCTGAGAAACTTCTTTGTTATGTGTGCACTCATCTCACGGACTCGAAACTTTCTTTTGATTGAGCAGTTTGGAAACACTCTTTTTGTAGTATCTGCAAGTGGATATTTGGAGTGCTATACTGCCTCTAGTAGAAAAAGAAATATCTTCACGTAAAAAGTGGACAGAAGCATTCTGAGAAACTCCTTTGTGATGTGTGCATTCATCTCACGGAGTTGAACCTTTTTATTGATTGAGCAGTTTTGACACACTCTTTTTGTAGAATCTGCAATTTGACATTTGAGCCCATTGAGGCCTATGTTGGAACATGAAATAACTTCACATAGTAGCTAGACAGAAGCATCCTGAGAAACTTCCTTTTGATATGTGCATTCATCCCATGGAGGTGAAACTTCCTTAGATTGAGCAGTATTGAAACACTCTTTTTGTAGAATATGCAATTGGACATTTGTAGCGCTTTGACACCTATGGTGGAAAAGGACACATCTTCACTTAAAAACTATAGAAAACCATTCTGAAAAACTTCTTTGTGATGTGTGCATTCATCTCACAGAGTTGAACTTTCTTTTCATTGAGCAGTTTTGAAACGCCCTTTTGTAGAATCTGCAAGTGTACATTTGCGACACTTTGAGGCATTTGTTGGAATAGAAAATATCTTCACATTAAAACTAGAGAGAAGCCTTCTGAAAAACTTCCTTGTGATGCGCGCATTCATCTTTCAGAGTTGAACCTTTCTTTTGATTGAGCAGTTTTGAAACACCCTTTTTGTAGAATCTGCAAGTCAACAATTGGAGCGCTTTGAGGATTATGATGGATACCGGAATATCTTTGTCTAATAACAAGAAAGAAACAGTATGAGAAACTTCTTTGTGTTGTCTGCATTCTTCTCACAGAGTTGAGCCATTCTTTTGGTTGAGCAGGGTTTTTTTTTCTGTAAAATGTTTATTATTAAAAATTATTAAATAGAAAATTATTATTAAAAAGAGATTTATTCTGAGCCAAATAAGAGTGACCATGGCCCATGACACAGCCCTCACTCATGAGGCCCTGAGAACATGGACCCAAGGTGGTTGAGTGCAGCTTAGTTTTATACATTTTGGGGAGACAGGAGACATCAATCAAATACATTTAAGATATACATTGGTTCAGTCCAGAAAGGGGGAAAACTTGAAGCAGAGTGCAGGTGGGGGCTCCCAGATTTATAGGTAGAATAAAAAAATTTCTGATTGGTAATTGGTTAAAAGAGTTATGATCAATAGAAAGGAATGTCTGAGTTATGATAAAAGGTTTGAAGACCAAAGTTTTTTCATGCAGATGAAGCCTCCAGGAAGCAGGCATTAGAAAGAATACATTGTAAGTGTTTCTGACATTTTAAAAATTATTATTATACTTTAGGTTTTAGGGTACATGTGTGCAATGTGCAGGTTAGTTACATATGTATACATGTCCCATGCTGGTGCGCTGCACCCACTAACTCGTCATCTAGCATTAGGTATATCTCCCAATGCTGTCCCTCTCCCCTCCACCCAGTCCACAACTGTCCCCAGAGTGTGATGTTCCCCTTCCTGTGTCCATGTGTTCCCATTGTTCAATTCCCACCTATGAGTGAGAATATGCGGTGTTCGGTTTTGTGTTCTTGTGATAGTTTACTGAGAATGATGATTTCCAATTTCATCCATGTCCCTACAAAGGACATGAACTCATCATTTTTTATGGCTGCATAGTATTCCATGGTGTATATGTGCCACATTTTCTTAATGCAGTCTATCATTGTTGGACATCTGGGTTGGTTCCAAGTCTTTGCTATTATGAGTAATGCCGCAATAAACATACGTGTGCATGTGTATTTATGGCAGCGTGATTTATAGTCCTTTGGGTATATACTCAGTAATGCGATGTTTGGGTCGAATGGAATTTCTAGTTCTAGATCCCTGAGGAATCGCCACACTGACTTCCACAATGGTTGAACTAGTTTACAGTCCCACCAACAGTGTAAAAGTGTTCCTATTTCTCCACATCCTCTCCAGCACCTGTTGTTTCCTGACTTTTTAATGATTGCCATTCTAACTGGTGTGAGATGGTATCTCATTGTGGTTTTGATTTGCATTTCTCTGATGGCCAGTGATGGTGAGCATTTTTTCATGTGTTTTTTGGCTGCATAAATGTCTTCTTTTGAGAAGTGTCTATTCATGTCCTTCGCCCACTTTTTGATGGGTTTGTTTGTTTTTTTCTTGTAAATTTGTTGGAGTTCATTGTAGATTCTGGATATCAGCCCTTTGTCAGATGAGTAGGTTGCAAAAATGTTCTCCCATTTTGTATATTGCCTGTTCACTCTGATGGTAGTTTCTTTTGCTGTACAGAAGCTGTTTAGTTTAATTAGATCCCATTTATCAATTTTGGCTTTTGTTGCCATTGCTTTTG
This sequence comes from Pongo abelii, assembly GCF_028885655.2. Taxonomy (NCBI): domain Eukaryota; kingdom Metazoa; phylum Chordata; class Mammalia; order Primates; family Hominidae; genus Pongo; species Pongo abelii. The sequence goes on from NC_071999.2 coordinate 3,765,450, forward strand.
GTGTTTAAGACATGAAGTCCTTGTCCATGACTATGTCCTGAATGGTAATGCCTAGGTTTTCTTCTAGGGTTTTTATGGTTTCATGTCTAAAGTTTAAGTCTATAATCCATCTTGAATTGATTTTTCTATAAGGTGTAAGGAAGGGATCCAGTTTCAGCTTTCTACATATGGCTAGCCAGTTTTCCCAGCACCATTTATTAAATAGGAAATCCTTTCCCCATTGCTTGTTTTTGTCAGGTTTGTCAAAGATCAGATAGTTGTAGATATGTGGCATTATTTCTGAGGGCTCTGTTCTGTTCCATTGATCTATATCTCCGTTTTGGTACCAGTACCATGCTGTTTTGGTTACTGTAGCCTTGTAGTATAGTTTGAAGTCAGGTAGTGTGATGCCTCCAGCTTTGTTCTTTGGCTTAGGATTGACTTGGTGATGCAGGCTCTTTTTTGGTTCCATATGAACTTTAAAGTATATTTTTTCAGTTCTGTGAAGAAAGTCATTGGTAGCTTGATGGGGACGGCAATGAATCTATAAATTACCTTGGTCAGTATGGTCATTTTCACAATATCGATGCTTCCTACCCGTGAGCATGGAATGTTCTTCCATTTGTTTGTATCCTCTTTTATTTTCTTGAGCAGTGGTTTGTAGTTCTCCTTGAAGAGGTCCTTCACATCCCTTGTAAATTGGATTCCTAGGTATTTTATTTTCTTTGAAGCAATTGTGAATGGGAGTTCACTCATGATTTGGCTCTCTGTTTGTCTGTTATTTTTGTATAAGAATGCTTGTGATTTTTGTACATTGATTTTGTATCCTGAGACTTTGCTGAAGTTCCTTATCAGCTTAAGGAGATTTTGGGCTGAGATGATGGGGTTTTCTAGATATATAATCATGTCATCTGCAAACAGGGACAATTTGACATCCTCTTTTCCTAATGGAATACCCATTGTTTGCTTCTTCTGCCTAATTTCCCTGGCCAGAACTTCCAACACTATGTTGAATAGGAGTGTTGAGAGAGGGTATCCCTGTCTTGTGCCAGTTTTCAGAAGGAATGCTTCCAGTTTTTCCCCATTCAGTATGATATTGGCTGTGGGTTTGTCATAGATAGCTCTTATTATTTTGAGATACGTCCCATCAATACCTAATTTATTGAGAGTTTTTAGCATGAATGGTTGTTGATTTTTGTCAAAGGACTTTTCTGCATCTGTTGAGATAATCATGTGTTTTTTGTCTTTGGTTCTGTTTATATGCTGGATTACATTTATTGATTTACATAGATTGAACCAGCCTTGAATCCCAGGGATGAAGCCCACTCGATCATGTTGGATAAGCTTTTTGATGTGCTGCTGGATTTTGTTTGCCAGTATTTTGTTAATGATTTTGCATCAGTGTTCATCAAGGATATTGTTCTAAAATTCTTTTTGGTTGTGTCTCTCTCAGGCTTTGGTATCAGGATGATGCTGGCCTCATAAAAAGAGTTAGGGAGGATTCCCTCTTTTTCTATTGATTGGAATAGTTTCAGAAGGAATGATACCAGCTCCTCCTTGTACCTCTGGTAGAATTCGGCTGTGAATCCATCTGGTCCTGGACATTTTTTTGGTTGGTAAGCTATTGATTATTGCCACAATTTCAGCTCCTGTTATCGGTCTATTCAGAGATTCAACTTCTTCCTGGTTTGGTCTTGGGAAAGTGTATGTGTAGAGGAATTTATCCATTTCTTCTAGATTTTCTAGTTTATTTGCATGAGGTGTTTGTACTATTCTCTGATGGTAGTTTGTATTTCTGTGGGATTAGTGGTGTATCCCCTTTATCATTTTTTATTGCATCTATTTGATTCTTCTCTCTTTTTTTCTTTATTAATCTTGCTAGCGGTCTATCAATTTTGTTGATCCTTTCAAAAAACCGGCTCCTGGATTCATTATTTTTTTGAAGGGTTTTTTTGTATCTTTATTTCCTTCAGTTCTGCTCTGATTTTAGTTATTTCTTGCCTTCTGCTAGCTTTTGAATGTGTTTGCTGTTGTTTCTCTAGTTCTTTTTAAGGTGATGTTAGGATGTCAATTTTCGATCTTTCCTGCTTTCTCTTGTGGGCATTTAGTGCTATAAATTTCCCTCTACACACTGCTTTGAATGCATCCCAGAGATTCTGGCATGTTTTATCTTTGTTCTCGTTGGTTTCAAAGAATATCTTTATTTGTGCCTTCATTTCCTTATGTACTCAGTACTCGTTCAGGAGCAGTTTGTTCAGTTTCCATGTAGATGAGCAGTTTTGAGTGAGATTCTGAATCTTGAGTTCTAGCTTGATTGCACTGTGATCTGAGAGATAGTTTGTTATAATTTCTGTTATTTTACATTTGCTGAGGAGAGCTTTACTTCCAAGTATGTGGTCAATTTTGTAATAGATGTGGTGTGGTGCTGAAAAAAATGTATATTCTGTTGATTTTTGGTGGAGTTCTGTAGATGTCTATTAGGTCCGCTTGGTGCAGAGCTGAGTTAAATTCCTGGGTATTCTTTTTGACTTTCTGTCTCGTTGATCTGTCTAATGTTGACAGCGGGGTGTTAAAGTCTCCCATTATTAATGTGTGGGAGTCTAAGTCTCTTTGTAGGTCACTCAGGCATTGCTTTATGAATCTGGGTGCTCCTGTATTGGGTGCATATAAATTTAGGATATGCACCCAAGAATTCAACAATTCTTGTTGAATTGATTCCTTTACCATTATGTAATGGCCTTCTTTGTCTCTTTTGATCTTTGTTGGTTTAAAGTCTGTTTTATCAGAGACTAGGATTGCAACCCCTGCTTTTTTTTGTTTTCCATTTGCTTGGTAGATCTTCCTCCATCCTTTTATTTTGAGCCTATGTGTGTCTCTGCACGTGAGATGGTTTTCCTGAATACAGCACACTGATTGGTCTTGACTCTTTATCCAATTTGCCAGTCTGTGTCTTTTAATTGGAGAATTTAGTCCATTTATATTTACAGTTAATATTGTTATGTGTGAATTTGATCCTGTCATTATGATGTTAGCTGGCTATTTTGCTCGTTAGTTGATGCAGTCTCTTCATAGTCTCGATGGTCTTTACATTTTGGCATGATTTTTCAGTGGCTGGTACTGGTTGTGACTTCCACGTTTAGTGCTTCCTTCAGGAGCTCTTTTATGGCAGGCCTGGTGTTCACAAAATCTCTCAGCATTTGCGTGTCTGTAAAGTATTTTATTTCTCCTTCACTTATGAAGCTTAGTTTGGCTGGATATGAAATTCTGGGTTGAAAAGTCTTTTCTTTAAGAATGTTGAATATTGGCCCACACTCTCTTCTGGCTTGTAGAGTTTGTGCCGAGACATCCACTGTTAGTCTGATGGGCTTCCCTTTGATGGTAACCCGACCTTTCTCTCTGGCTGCCCTTAACATTTTTTCCTTCATTTCAACTTTAGTGAATCTGACAATTATGCATCTTAGAGTTGCTCTTCTCGAGGAGTATCTTTGTGGTGTTCTCTCTATTTCCTGAATCTGAATGTTGGCCTGCCTTGCTAGATTTGGGAAGTTCTCCTGGATAGTATCCTGCAGAGTGTTTTCCAGCTTGGTTCCATTTTCCCCGTTACTTTCAAGTACACCAATCAGATGTAGATTTGGTCTTTTCCCATAGTCCCACATTTCTTGGAGGCTTTGCTCATGTCTTTTTATTCTTTTTCCTCTAAACCTCCCTTCTCACTTCATTTCATTCATTTCATCTTCCATTGCTGATACACTTTCTTCCATTTGATCGCATTGGCTCCTGAGGCTTCTGCATTCTTCACGTAGTTCTTGAGCCTTGCTTTTCAGCTCCTTCAGCTCCTTTAAGCACTTCTCTGTATTGGTTATTCTATTTATACATTCTTCTAAATTTTTTTCAAAGTTTTCATCTTCTTTGCCTTTGGTTTGAATATCTTCCCGTAGCTTGGAATAATTTGATCGTCTGAAGCCTTCTTCTCCCAGGTTGTCAAAGTCATTCTCCATCCAGCTTTGTTCCGTTGCTGGTGAGGAACTGTGTTCCTTTGGAGGAGGAGAGGTACTCTGCTTTTTAGAGTTTCCAGTTTTTCTGCTCTGTTTTTTCCCCATCTGTGTGGTTTTATCTGCTTTTGGTCTTTGATGATGGTGATGTACAGATGGGATTTTGGTGTGGATGTCCTTTGTGTCTGTTAGTTTTCCTTCTAACAGACAGGACCCTCAGATGCAAGTATGTTGGCATACCCGGCCGGCCGTGTGAGGTGTCAGTCTGCCCCTGCTGGGGGGTGCCTCCCAGATAGGCTGCTCGGGGGTCAGGGGTCAGGGACCCCCTTGAGGAGGCAGTCTGCCCGTTCTCAGATCTCCAGCTGCGTGCTGGGAGAACCACTGCTCTCCTCAAAGCTGTCAGACAGGGACATTTAAGCCTGCAGATGTTACTGCTGTCTTTTTGTTTGTCTGTGCCCTGCCCCCAGAGCTGGAGCCTACAGAGGCAGGCAGGCCTCCTTGAGCTGTGGTGGGCTCCATCCACTCAGAGCTTCCCGGCTGCCTTGTTTCCCTAAGCAAGCCTGGGTAATGGCGAGCACCCCTTCCCAAGCCTCACTGCCACCTTGCAGTTTGATCTCAGACTGCTGTGCTAGCAATCAGCGAGACTCTGTGGGCGTAGGACCCTCTGAGCCAGGTGTGGGATATTAATCTCCTGGTACACTGTCTTTTAAGCTCGTCGGAAAAGCGCATTATTTGGGTGGGAGTGACCCGATTTTCCAGGTGCCGTCAGTCACCCCTTTCTTTGACTAGGAAAGAGAACTCCCTGACCCCTTGCGCTTCCCGAGTGAGGCAATGCCTCACCCTTCTTCGGCTCTCGCACGGTGTGTGAACCCACTGACCTGCGCCCACTGTCTGGCACTCCCTAGTGAGATGAACCTGGTACCTCAGATGGAAATGCAGAAATCTGCGTTGCTCACGCTGGGAGCTGTAGACCGGAGCTGTTCTTATTCGGCCATCTTGGCTCCTACCCCCCGGGTTGAGGAGGTTTGAAAAAGTCTCTTTGTAGAATCTGCAAGTGGGCATTTGGAGCGCTTTGAGGCCTATGGTGGAAAAGGAAATATCTTCCCATAAAAACTAGACAGAAGCATACTGAAAAACGTCTTTGTAGTGTGTCCATTCATCTCACTGTGTTGAACCTTACTTTCGATTGAGCAGTTTTGGAACACTCTTTTTGTAGAATCTGCAAGTGGACATTTGGAGCGGTTTGAGGCCTATAGTGTGTAACCAAATATCTTCATATAATAACTAGACAGAAGCATTATGAGAAACTTCTTTGTGATGTGTGCATTCATCTCACACTGAGTAGAAGCTTTCTTTTGATTGACCAGCTTTGAAACACTCTTTTTGTAGATTCTGCAAGTGGACCTTTGGAGTGATTTGAAGCCTATGGTGGAAAAGGAAATATCTTCACATTAAAACCAGATAGAAGCATTCTGACAAAACTCTTTGTGATGTGTACATTCATCTCACAGGGTTGAGCCTTCCTTTTTTTGAATAGTTTTGAAACACTCTTTTTGTTGATTCTGCAAGTGGACCTTTGGAGTGATTTGAAGCCTATGGTGGAAAAGGAAATATCTTCACATTAAAACCAGATAGAAGCATTCTGACAAAACTCTTTGTGATGTGTGCATTCATCTCACAGGGTTGAGCCTTCCTTTTTTTGAACAGTTTTGAAACCCTCTTTTTGTAGAATCTGCAAGTGGACAATTGGAGCACTTTGAGGCCTACAGTGGAAAAGGAAACATCTTCACATAAAAACTAGACAGAAGTCTTCTGGAAAACTTCTTTGTGATGTGTTCATCCATCTTAGAGTGTTGAACCTTTCTTTTGATTGAGCAGTTTTGAAACTCTATTTTTGTAGAATCTGCAGGTGGACATTTGGAGTGCTTTGAGGATTATGGTGGAGAATGAAATATCTTCCTATAATAACTAGACAGAAGCATAATGAGAAACTTCTTTGTGTTGTGTGAGTTCATCTCATACTGAGTTGAATTTTTCTTTTGATTCAGCAGCTTTGAAACACTCTTTTTGTGGAATCAGCAAGTGAATATTTGTAGTGCTTTGACGCCTACGGTGGAAAATGAAATATGTTCACATAAAAACAAGACAGAAGCATTGTGACAAACTTCTTTATGATGTGTGCATTCGTCTCACAGAGTTGAACCTTAGTTTTCAATGAGCAGTTTTGAAACACTCTTTTTGTAGAATCTGCAAGTGGATAATTGGAACTCTCCGAGGCCAATGGTGGAAACGGAAATATCGTCACATAAAAACTGGAGAGAAGCATTCTGACAAACTTCTTTCTGATGAGAGCATTCATCTCACAGAGTTGAACCTTTCTTTTGGTTGAGCAGTAGAACCTTTCTTTTTGTAGAATCTGCAAGTGGACATTTGGAGACCTTTGAGGCCTATGATGGGAAAGGACATATCTTCACATAAAAACTACAAAGAAGCATTCTGACAAACTTCTTTGTGATGTGTGCATTCATCTCACAGAGTTGAACCTTTCTTTTGTTTGAGCAGCTTGGAAACACACTTTTTGTACAATCTGCAAGTGGACATTTGTAGTGCTTTGAGGCCTATAGTGGAAAAGGCCTTATCTTCACTGAAAAACTAGACAGAAGCATTCTGACAAACTTCTTTGTGATGTGTGCATTCATCTCAAAGAGTTGAACCTTTCTTTTGATTGGTCAGTTTTGAAACACTCTTTTTATAGAATCTGCAAGTGGAGATTTGGAGTGCTTTGAGGCCTATGGTGGAAAAGAAAATATCTTCACATAAAAAGTAGACAGAAGCATTCTGACAAACTTCTACATAATGGGTGCATTCATCTCACAGAGTTGTAACTTTGTTGTGTTGAGGAGTTTTGAAACTCTCTTTTTATGCAACCTGAAATTGGACAATTGGACAATTGGAGTGCTTTGAGGCCTATTGTGTGAAAGGAAATATCTTCACCTAAAAACCACGCAGAAGAATTCTGACAACCTTCCCTGTGATATGTGTGTTCATCTCATGGAGTTGAACCTTACTTTTTACTGAGCAGTTCTGAAACACTCTGTTTGTACTCTCCAAAAGTGGATATTTGGAGTTCTTTGAGGCCTATGGTAGAAAAGGTAATATCTTCACTTAAAAACTAGACAGAAGTATTCTGACAAATTTGCTTGTCATGTGTTCATTAGTCTCACCGAGTTGAACCTTACTTTCATTTGAACAGTTTTGACACACTCTTTTTGCAGAATCTGCAAGTGGACATTGGGAGGGCTTTGAGGCCCATGGAGGAAAAGTTGATATCTTCACATAAAAAATAGACAGCAGCATTCTGACAAACTTCTTTGTGATGTGTGCATTCATCTCACAGATTTGAAACTTACTTTCCATTGAGTAGTTTTGAAACACTCTTTTTATAGAATCTGCAAGTGGACATTTAGAGTGCTTTGAGGCCGATGGTGGAAAAGGAAGTACCTTGACATAAAAACTAGACAGAAGAATTCTGACAAACTTCTTTGTGATATGTGCATTCATCTCACAGATTTGAACCTTACTTTTGATTGAGCAGCTTTGAAACAACCTTTCTGTACTATCTGCAAGTGGATATTAGGTTTGCTTTGAGGTCTATGGTGCAAAAGGAAATATCTTCACATAAGATCTAGACAGAAGCATTCTGAGGACTTTCTTTGTGATGTGTGCATTAATCTCACAGAGTTGAACCTTACTTTCTATTGAGCACTTTTGAAACACTCTTTTTGTAGAATCTGCAAGTGGACATTTGGAGCGCTCTGAGGCCTATGGTGGATAAAGAAATATCTTCATACAATAAGTAGACAGAAGAATTATGAGAAACTTCTTTGTGATGTGCACATTTATCTCACAGAGTTGAACTTTACTTTTCATTGAACAGTTTTGAAACACTCTTTTTGTGGAATCTGCAAGTGGACAATTGGAGAGCTTTGGGGCTTAGGTCGAAAAGGAAATATCTTCACATAAAAACTTGACAGAAACTTCTGACAAACTTCTTTGTGATTTGTGCATTCATCTTACAGAGTTCAAACTTTCTTTTGATTCAGCAGCATTGAAACCCTCTTTTTGCAGAATTTGCAAATGGACATTTGGAGCGCTCTGAGACCTTTGGTGAAAAACGAAATATCTTCACATAAAAAATAGACAGAAGCATCTGACAAACTTCTTTGTGTTGGGTGCATTCATCTCACAGAATTGAACTTTGTTTTTCATTGAGCAGTTTTGAAACACTGTTTTTGAAGAATCTGTAAGTGGACTTTTGGAGCATTTTGAGGCCTATGGTGGATAACGAAATATCTTCATATACTAACTAGACAGAAGCATTCTGAAAAACTTGTTTGTGATGTGTGCATTCATCTCACAGATTTGAACTGTTCTTTTCATTGAACAACTTTGAAAAACTCTTTTTGTAGAATCTGCAAGAGGACATTTGGAGTGTTTTGAGGCCTACGGCGGAAAAGGTAATATATTCACATAAAAACGAGACAGAATCATTCTGACAAACTTTTTTGTGATGTGTGCATTCATCTCACAGAGTTGAACCTTTCTTTTGATTGAACAGTTTGGAAACACTCTTTTTGAAGTATCTGCAAGTGGATATTTGGAGCGATTTTAGGTGTTTGGTGGAAAAGGAAATATCTTCACATAAAAACTAGACAGAACAGAAGCATTCTGACAGCCTTTCTTGTGATAAGTGCATTCATTTCAGATAGGTGAACCTTACTTTTGATCGGGCAGTTTTGAAGCACTCTTCTTGTAATATCCTCAAGTGAACTTTTGGAGTGCCTTGAGGCCATTGGTGGAAAAGGAAATATCTTCACTTAAGAACTACACAGAAGCATTCTGACTAATTTCTTTGTGATGGGTGCATTCATTGCATAGAGTTGAACCTTACCTTCGATTGAGCAGTTTTGAAACACTCTTTTTGAAGAATGTGCAAGTGGATATTTGGAGCACTAGAGGCCTATGTTGGAAAAGGTAATATCTTCACATAAAAACTAGAGAGAAGCATTCTGAAAAACTACTTTGTGATGTGTGCATTCACCTCACACAGTTGAACCTTACTATTCATTGAGCAGTTTGGAAACACTCGTTTTGTAGAATCTGCAAGTGGATATTTTTAGCGCTTTGAGGCCTACGGTGGAAAAGGAAATATCTTCACATAAAAATGAGACAGAAGCATTCTGACAAACTTCTTTGTGATGTGTGCATTCATTTCAAACATTCTGGCTAGTTCTTATGTGAAGATATTTCGTTTTCCACCAAAGGCCTTAAAGTGCTCCAAATGTTCACTTGCAGATTGTACAAAAAGAGTGTTTCAAAGCTGCTCAATCAAAAGAAAGGTTCATCTCTCTCAGATGAATGCACACATTACAAAGTAGTTCATCAGAATGCTTCTGTCCAGTTTTTTTGTGAAGGTATTTTCTTTTCCACCATAGGCCTCAAAGCACTCAAATGTCCCCTTACAGATACTGCAAAAAGTGGTTTTCAAAACTGATCAAAGAAAAGTAAGCTTCAATTCTATGCAATGAATCCACACGTCACATAAAATTTTTTAAGGATGCTTCTGTCTAGTTTTTATGTGAAGATAATTCCATTTCCACCAAAGGCCTCAAAGCACTCCAAATGTCCACTTGCAGATACTACAAACAGAGTGTTTTAAAGCTGCTCAATCAAAAGTAAGGTTCACCTCTGTGAGGTGAATACACACATCACAAAGAAGTTTGTCAGAATGCTTCTGTCTAGTATTTATGTGAAGATATTTCCTTTTCCACCATAGGCCTCAAAGAAGTCCAAATGTCCACTTGCCGATTATATATAAAGAGGGCTTCCAAACTCCTCAATCAAAAGGAAGGTTCAACTCTTTGAGATAAGTGCACACATCACAAAGAAGTTTCTCAGAATGATTCTGTCCAGTTTTTATGTGAAGATATTTCCTTTTCCACCATAGGCCTCAAAGCACTCCAAATCTCCACTTGCAGATTCTATAAAAAGAGTGTTTCAAAACTGACCAATCAAAAGAAAGGTTCAACTCTTTGAGATGAATGCACACATCACAAAGATGTTTTTCAGAATGCTTCTGTTTAATTTTTATGTGAAGGTATTTCCTTTTTCACCATAGGCCTCAAAGCGCTCCAAATGTTCAATTGCAGATTCTACAAAAAGAATGTCACAAAGCTGCTCAATCAATAGAAAGGTTCAACTCTTTCAGGTGAATGAACACGTTGCAAAAACCTTGTCAGAAAGTTTCTGTCTAGTTGTTATGTGAAAATATTTCCTTTTCCACCATAGGCCATAAAGCACTCAAAATGCCCACTTGCAGATACTACATAAAGAGTGCTTCCAAACTCCTCAATCAAAAGGAAGGTTCAACTCTGTGAGATGAAATCACACATCACAAAGAAGTTTCTCAGAATGCTTCTGTCCAGTTTTTATATGAAGATATTTCCTTTTCCACCAGTGGCCTCAAAGCACTCCAAATCTCCACTTGCAGATTCTACAAAAAGAATGTTTCAAAACTGCTAAATGAAAAGTAAGTTTCAACTTTGTGAGATGAATGCACACATCTAAAAGATGTTTGTCAGAATGTTTCTGTCTAATTTTTATGTGAAGAATATCCTTTTCAACCGTAGGCTTCAAAGCACTCCAAATGTCCACTTGCGGATTCTACAAAAACAGTGTTTCAATACTGCTGAATGAAAAGTAAGTTTCATCTGTGTGATCTGAATGCACATATCACTAAGAAGGTTCTCAGATTGCTTCTGTCTAGTTCCTAAACGAAGATATTTCCTTTTCCACCAAAGGCCTCAAAGCACTCCAAAAGTCCACTTGCGTATATTACAAAAAGGGTGCTTCCAAACTGCTCAATCAATATTAAGGTTCAACTCTGTGAGATGAATGCACATATCACAAAGAAGGTTGTCAGAATGTTCCTATCTAGTTTGTACGTGAAGATATTTCCTTTTCCACCACACGCCTAAAAGCGCTCCATATGTCCACTTGCAGATTCTACAAAAAGAGTGTTTCCAAACAGCTCAATCAAAAGAAAGGTTCAACTCTGTGAGATGAGTGCACACATCACACAGAAATTTGTGAGAATGCTTCTGTCTAGTTTTTATGGGAAGATATTTCCTTTTCTGCCATAGGCCTCAAAGCGTTCCAAATGTCAACTTGCAGATTCTACAAAAAGAGGGTTTCAAAGCTGCTCAATCAAAACAGATGTTCAACTCTCTGAGATGAATTCACAAATCACAAAGAAGTTTGTCAGAATGCTTCTGTCTATTTTTTTTGTGAAGATATTTCCTTTTCCACCAGAGGCCTCAAAGCGCTTCAAATGTCCCCTTGCAGATACTACAAAAAGTTTGTTTCAAATCAGCTCAATGAAAAGTAAATTTCAACTCTGTGAGATGAATGCATGCATCACTTAGAAGTTTTCTGGAATGCTTCTATCTAATTTTTATGTGAAAATATTTCCTTTTCCACCATAGGCCTAAATCGGCTCCAAATGTCCACTTGCAGAATCTACAAAAAGATTGTTTCAAAACTACTCAATGAAAAGTAAGATTCAACTCTGAGAGATGAATGCACACATCAAAAAGAAGTTTCTCAGAGTGATTCTGTCTGGTAATTATATGAAGATATTTCCTTCTCTACCATCGGCCTGTAAGCGCTTCGAATGTCTACATGCATATTGTACAAAAAGAGGATTTCAAAGCTGCTCAATCAAAACAAATGTTCACTTCTGTGGGATGAATGCACACATCAGAAAAAAGTTGGTCAGAATGTTTCTGTCTAGTTTTTATGTGAAGATATTACGTTTTCCACCATACGACTCAAAGCGCACCAAATGTTCACTTGTGGATCTTACATAAAGAGTGCTTCCAAGCTGCTCAATCATAACGAAGGCTCAACTCTGTGAGATAAATGTAAACATCAGAAAGAAGTTTCTCAGAGTGCTTCTGCCTAGTTTTCATGTGAAGATATTTCCTTTTCCATCATAGTACTCAAAGTGCCCCAAATGTCCACTTGCAGATTCTACAAAAAGAGTGTTTCAAAAATGCTAAATGATGCCTCCAGCTTTGTTCTTTTGGCTTAGGATTGACTTGGTGATGCGGGCTCTTTTTTGGTTCCATATGAACTTTAAAGTACTTTTTTTCCAATTCTGTGAAGACACTACCTGACTTCAAACTATACAACAAAGTTACAGTAACCAAAACAGCAAGGTACTGGTACCAAAACAGAGATATAGATCAATGGAACAGAACAGAGCCATCAGAAATAATGCCACATATCTACAACTATCTGATCTTTGACAAACCTGACAAAAACAAGAAATGGGGAAAGAATTCCCCATTTAATGAATGGTGCTGGGAAAACTGGCTAGCCATATGTAGAAAGCTGAAACTGGATACCTTCCTTACACCTTATACATAAATCAATTCAAGATGGATTAAAGACTTAAATGTTAGACCTAAAACCATAAAAATCCTAGAAGAAAACCTAGGCATTACCATTCAGGATATAGGCATGGGCAAGGACTTCAGGTCTAAAACACCAAAAGCAATGGCAACAAAAGCCAAAATTGACAAATGGGATCTAATTAAACTAAAGAGCTTCTGCACAGCAAAGGAAACTACCATCAGAGTGAACAGGCAATATACAAAATGGGAGAAAATTTTCGCAACCTACTCATCTGACAAAGGGATAATATCCAGAATCTACAATGAACTCCAACAAATTTACAAGAAAAAAACAAACAACCCCATCAAAAAGTGGGCGAAGGACATGAATAGACACTTCTCAAAAGAAGACATTTATGCAGCCTAAAAACACATGAGAAAATGCTCACCATCACTGGCCATCAGAGAAATGGAAATCAAAACCACAATGAGATACCATCTCACACCAGTTAGAATGGCAATCATTAAAAAGTCAGGAAACAACAGGTGCTGGAGAGGATGTGAACACTTTTACACTGTTGGTGGGACTGTAAACTAGTTCAACCATTGTGGAAGTCAGTGTGGCGATTCCTCAGGGATCTAGAACTAGAAATTCCATTCGACCCAGCCATCGCATTACTGAGTATATACCCAAAGGACTATAAATCATGCTGCTATAAAGACACATGCACAAGTATGTTTATAGCGGCATTATTCACAATAGCAAAGACTTGGAAGCAACCCAAATGTCCAACAATGATATACTGGATTAAGAAAATGTGGCACATATACACCATGGAATACTATGCAGCCATAAAAAATGAGGAGTTCATGTACTTTGTAGAGACATGGATGAAATTGGAAATCATCATTCTCAGTAAACTATTGCAAGAACAAAAAACCAAACACCGCATATTCTCACTCATGGGTGGGAATTGAACAATGAGAACACATGGACACAGGAAGGGGAACATCACACTTCGGGGACTGTTGTGGGGTGGGAGGGGGAGGGAGGGATAACATTGGGAGATATACCTAATGCTAGATGACGACTTAGTGGGTGCAGCACACCAGCATGGCACACGTATACATATGTAACTTACCTGCACATTGCACGCATGTACCATAAAATTTAAAGTATAATAATAAAAAAAAAAGCATCTGCAAGTGGACAAATGGAGCGCTTTGTGGCATATGGTGGAAAAGGAAATATCTTCATATAAAAACTAGACATAAAATTTCTGAGAAACTTCTTGGTGATGTGTGCATTCATCTTACAGACTTGAACGTTTCTTTTGATTGAGCAGCTTTGAAACTTTCTTTTTTAGAATCTGAAAGTGGACATTTGGAGCATTTGAGGCCTATGGTGAAAAAGGAAATATCTTCACATAAAAACTAGACAGAAGCATTCTGACCACCTTCTTTGTTATGTGTGCATTCATCTCACAGAGTTGAACCTTCCTTTTGTTTGAGCATATTTGAAGCACTCTTTTTGTGGAATCTGCATGTGGACATTTGGAGCACTTTCGGGCCTATGGTGGAAAAAGGAATATCTTCTCTTAAAAACTAGACAGAAGCATTCTGACAAACTTCTTTGTGATGTGTGCATTCATCTCACAGAGTTGAACGTTACCTTACATTGAGCAGATTGAAACCCTCTTTTCGTAGTATCTGCAAGGGGACATTTGGAGAGCTTTGAGGCCAATGGTGGAAAGTTAAATATCTTCATATAAAAACTAGATAGAAGCATTCTGACAAAGTTCTTTGTGTTATGGGCATTCATCTCACGGAGTTGGACCTTACTTTTGATTGAGCAGTTTTGAATCACCATTTTGGTACTACCTGCAAGTGGACATTCGGAGTGTTTTGAGACCTATGGTGGAACAGGAAGTATCTTCACATAAGAACTAGGCAGAAGAATTGTGAGAAATTTTTTGTGATGTGTTCATTCATCTCACAGAGTTGAACCTTTCTTTAGATTTAGCTGCTTTGAAACACTCTTTTTGTATAATCTGCAAGTGGACATTTGGAGTGCTTTGGGGCCTACGGTGGAAAAGGAAATATCTTTACATAAAAACTAGAAAGAAGCATTCTGACAAACTTTTTGGTGATGTGTGCAGTTATCTCACCAAATTGAACGTTACTTTTCGTTGAGTAGTTTTGAAACACTCATTGTAGATTCTGCAATGGACATTTGGAGCGCATTTAGGCCTAAGGTGGAAAAGGAAATATCTTCACATAACAACTAGACAGAAGGATTCGGAAAAATTTCTATGTGATGTGTGCCTTCATCTCACAGTGTTAAAAATTAATTTTCATTGAGCCTTTTTGAAACAGTTTTTTGTAGAATCTGCAAGTGGACATTTGGAGTCCCTTGAGGCCTATTGTGGATAAAGAAATATCTTCACAAAATAACTAGACAGAAGCATTGTGAGAAAATTATTTTTGATGCGTGCATTCATCTCACAGAGTTGAACCTTACTTTTCATTAAGCAGTTTTGAAACACTCTTTTTGTAGATTCTGTAAGTGGACATTTGGAGTGCTTTGAAGCCTATGATTATCAAAAAAACTTCAAATAATAGCCAGACAGAAGCATTCTGAGAAAAATCTTTGTGAAGTGTACATTCATCTCACAGCGTTGAAACTTTTTTGATTGAACTCCTTTTGCAGAATCTGCAAGTGGACATTTGGAGCGCTTTGAGGCATATGGTGGAAAAGGATATATGTTCACAAAAAAATGGACAGAAGCATTCTGGCAAACTTATTTGTGATGTGTACATTCATCTCACAGAGTTGAACCTTACTTCTCATTGAGCAGTTTTGAAACCCTCTTTTTGTGGAATCTGCAATTGGACATTTGGAGCGCTTTGAGGCCTACGGTGGAAAACAAAGTATCTTCATATAATAACTAGACTGAAGCATTCAGAGAAACTTCTTTGTGATGTGTGGGATCAGCTCACAGAGTTGAACTTTTCTTTAGATTGAGCTGTTGTGAATCAGTCTTTTTTGTAGAATCTGCAACTGGACATTTGCAGCGCTTTGAGGCTTTTGGTGGAGAATGAAATAACTTCATATAATAACTATAGAGAAGCATTATGAGAAACTTTTTGTGATGTGTGCATTCATCTCACAAAGAGTTGAAACTTTCTTTTATTGATGAGCTTTGAAACACTCTTTTTGTAGAATCTGGAAGTGGATATTTGGAGCGCTTTGAGGCCTATGGTGGAAAAGGAAATATCTTCACATAAAAACCAGACAGAAGCATTGTGACAAACTTCTTTTTGATGTGTCCATTCATCTCACAGGGTGGAATCCTTACTTTTCATTGAGCAGTTTTGAAACACTTTTTTTGTAGAATCTGCAAGTGGATATTTGGAGAGCTTTGAGGTCTTTTGTGAAAAAGGAAATATCCTCACATAAAACTGGATAGAAGCATTCAGGGAAACATCTTTGTGTTGTGCGCATTCATCTTACAGAGTTGAACGTTACTTTCAATGGACCAGTTTTGAAACACTCTTTCTGTATAATCTGCAAAAGGACATTTGCAGAGCTTTGAGGTTTATGGTGGATAATGAAATAACTTCATATAATAACTAGAGAGAAGCATTATGAGAAACTTCTTTGTGATGTGTGCATTCTTCTCAGAAAGATTTGAACCTTTCTTTGTTTGATGAGCTTTGCAACACTCTTTTAGTAGACTCTGCAAGTGGATATTTGGAGTGCATTGAGGCCTAAGGTGGAAAAGGAAATATCTTCACATAAAAAACAGACGGAAGCATTCTGACAAACTTCTTTTTGATGTGTACATTTATCTCACAGAGTTGAACCTTACTTTTCACTGACCAGTTTTGAAACAATCTTTTTGTAGAATCTGCAAGTGGACAATTGGAGCTCTTTGTGGCCTATGGTGGAAAAGGATATATGTTCACATAAAAACTAGACAGAAACCTTCTGACAAATGTCTTTCTGATGTGTGCATTCATTTTACAAAGTTGAACCTTTCTTTTGATTGAGCAGCTTTGAAACTCTCTTTTTGTGGAATGTGCAAGTGGACATTTGGAGCGCTTTGAGGCCTTTGGTGGAAAAGTAAATATCTTCACATAAAAACTAGACAGAAGGCTTCTGACAAACTTCATTGTGATGTGTGCATTCAACTCACAGAGCTGAACCTTACATTCAATTGAGCAATTTTGAAACTCTCTTTTTGTAGAGTCTGCATGTGCACATTTGGAGGGCTTTGAGGCTTATGTTGCATAGTGAAGTAAGTTCATGTAATAACTACAGGGAAGCATTAAGAGAAACTTCTTTGTGATGTGTGCATTCATCTCACAAAGAGTTGAACCTTTCTTTTTTTTTCTTTTTATTATTTATTTATTTTTTTATTTATTGTTATTATACTTTAGGTTTTATGGTACAAGTGCACAATGTGCAGGTTAGTTACATATGTATACATGTGCCATGCTGGTGTGCTGCACCCACTTACTCGTCATCAAGCATTAGTTTTATCTCCCAATGCTATCCCTCCCCTCTCCCCCCACCCAACAACAGTCCCCAGAGTGTGATGTTCCCCTTCCTATGTCAATCTTTCTTTGATTGATGAGCTTTCAAACACTTTTTGTAGAATCTGCAAGTGGACAACTGGAGCACTTTGTGGCCTATGGTGGAAAAGGAAATATCTTCACATAAAAACTAGACAGAAGAATTCTGAAAAACTTCATTGTGATGTTCACATTCACCTCACAGAGTTGAACCTTTCTTTTGATTGAGCAGCTTTGAAACACTCTTTATGTAGAATCTGCAAGTGGACATTTAGAGTGCTTTGGGGCCAATGGTGGAAAAGGAAATATCTTCACATAAAACTAGACAGAAGCACTCGACAAACTTGCCTGAAATGTGTGCATTCATCTCACACACTTGAAACTTTATTTTGATTGAGTAGCTTTGAACCCCTCTTTTTTGTAGAATCTGCTATTGGACATTTAGAGTACTTTGAGTTCTATGGTCGAAAAGGAAATACCTCCACATAAAAACTAGACAGAACAATTCTGACAAACCTCTTTGTGTTGTGTGCATTCAACTCACAGAGTTGAACTTTCCTTTTGATAGAGCAGTTTTGAAACACTCTTTTTGTAGTATCTGCAAGTGGACATATGGAGCGCTTTGAGGCCTATATTGGAAAAGGAAATATATTCACATAAAAACTGAACAGAAGTATTCTGAGAAACTTATTTGTGACGTGTGCATTCAACTCAAAGATTTGAACCTTCCGATTGATAGAGCAGTTGTGAAACACTCTTTTTGTAGAATCTGCAAGTGGATATTTGGAGCACTTTGAGGCCTATGGCGGAAAAGGAAATATCTTCGCATAAAAACTAGACAGAAGCATTTTGAAAACCTTCTTTGTGATGTGTGTATTCATTTCACAGAGTTGATCCTTTCTTTAGATTGAGCAGTTTTGAAACACACTTTTTATAGAATCTGAAAGTGGACATTTGGAGCGCTTTCATCCCTATGTTGGAAAAGAAAATATCTTCACATAAAAACTAGACAGAAGCATTCTGACAAACTTCTTTGTTTTGAGTGCATTCATCACACAGAGTTGAAACTGTCTTTTGATTGAGCAGCTTTGAAACACTCTTTTTGAAGAATCTGCAAGTGGACAATAGGAGCGCTTTGCGGCCTATGGTGGTAAAGGAAGTATTTGCACATAAAAACTAGACAGAAACCTTCTGATAAACTTCTTTGTAATGTGTGCATTCGTCTTATGGAGTTGAACCTTTCTTTTGACTGAGCAGCTTTGAAGCGCTCTTTTTGTAGAATCTGCAATTGGACATTTGGAGTGCATTGAGGCCTATGGTGAAAAAGGAAATATCTTCACATAAAAGCTAGACAGAAGAATTCTGACAAACTACTTTGTGATGTGTGCATTCATCTCACAGAGTTGAACCTTACTTTTCCTTGAGCAGTTTTGAAATACTCTTTTTGTAGAATCTGCAAGTGGACGTTTGGAGAGCTCTGAGGCCTATATTGGAAAAGGAAATATCTTCACATAAAAAATAGACAGAAGCATTCTGACAAACTTCATTCTGATGTGGGCATTCACCTCACAGCATTGAACCTTTCTTTTGATTGAGTAGCTTTGAAACACTCTTTTTGTAGAATCTGAAAGTGGACATTTAGAGCACTTTGGAGCCTATGGTGGAAAAGGAAATATCTTCACATAAAACTAAAAAAAATAATTCAGACATACTTCTTTGAAATGTGTGCATTCATCTCACACAAATGAAACTTTCTTTTGATTGACCAGCTTTGAACGACTCTTTTTGTAGAATCTGCAATTGGACATTTGGAGCGATTTGAGGCCAACGGTGGAAAAGGAAATATCTTCAAATAAAAGCTAGACAGAAGCATTCTGACAAAGTTCTTTGTGATGTGTCCTTTCATCTCACAGAGTTGAACCTTTGTTTCGATTGGGAAGCTTTGAAAGACTCTTTTTGTAGAATCTGCAAGTGGACAACTGGAGCGTTTTGAGATCTATGGTGGAAAACGAAAAATCTTCACACAATAACTAGGTAGAAGTATTCTGAGAAACTTCTTTGTGATGTGTGCATTCATCTCACAGAGTTGAAACTTTCTTTTGATAGAGCAGCTTTGAAACACTCTTGTTGTAAAATCTGCAAGTGGACATTTGAAGCACTGCGAGGCCTATTGTGGAAATGGAAATATCTTCACCTAAAAACTATACAGAAACTTTCTGACAAACTTCTTTGTGATGTGTGCATTCATCTCACAGAGTTGAACCTTTCTTTTCATTGAGCAGTTTTGAAACACTCTTTTTGTAGAATCTGCAAGTGGACATTTGCACGCTTTGCGGCCTATGGTGGAAATGGAAATATCTTCACATAAAAACTAGACAGAAGCATTCTGACAAACTTCTTTGTGATGTGTGCATTCATCTCACAAAGTTGAACCTTACTTTCGATTGATCAGCTTTGAAACACACTTTTTGTAGAATCTGCAGGTGGACAATTGCAGCGCTTTAAGGCCTATGGTGGAAAAAGAAATATCGTCATATAATAGACAGACAAATGCATTCTGAGAAACTTATTTGTGATATGTGCATTCATCTCCCATAGCTGAACTTTATTTTCATTGAGCATTTTAGAAAAAGTCTTTTTGTAGAATCTTGAAGTGTACTTTTGTAGCACTTTGAGGCCTATGACCAAAAAGGAAATATCTTCACCTGAAAATTAGACAGAATCACTCTGAGAAAATCCTTTGTGATGTGTGCATTCATGTCACAGAGTTGTACCTTTCTCTTGATTGAGCAGTTTTGAAACACTCTCTTTTTAAAATCTGCAAGTGGACATTTGGAGCGCTTTGAGGCCTATGGTGGGAAAGGAAATATCTTCACATAAAACTAGACAGAAGCATTCTGTGAATCTTCTTTTTGATGTGTGAATTAATCTCACAGAATTGAACCTTAATTTCGATTGAGCAGTTTTGCAACTCTCTTTTTGTAGAATCTGCAATTGGAAATTTGGAGCGCATTGAAGCCTACGGTGGAACTCGAAATATCTTCACATAATAGATAGACAGAAGCATTCTGAAAAACCTGTTTGTGATGTGTGCATTCATCTCACAGAATTGAACCTTTCTTTTGATGGAGCAACTCTGAAACACTCTTTTTGTAGAATCTGCAAGTGGACAATTGGAGCGCTTTGAGGTCTATGGTGGAAAAGGAAATATTTACACTTAACTACTAGACGGAAGCATTCTGAGAAACTTCTTTGTGATGTGTGCATTCATCTCACAGAATTGAACCTTTCTTTTGATAGGGCAGTTCTGAAACACTCTTTTTGTAGAATCTGCAAATGGATATTTGGAGCGCTTTGAGTCCAATGGCGGAAAAGGAAAAATCTTCACATAAAAACTAGACAGAAGCATTCTCAGAAACTTCTTTGTGATGTGCACATTCACCTCACAGAGCTGAACGTTCCTTTTAATAGAGCAATTTTGAAACACTCTTTTGTAGTATCGGCAAGTGGATATTTGGAGCGCTTTGAGGCCTATGCTGGAAAAGGAAATATCTTCACAGAAAAACTAGACAGAAGCATTCTCAGAAACTTCTTTGTGATGCGTGCATTCATCTCACAGAGTTGAAACTTTCTTTTGATTGAGCAGCTTTGAAAGACACTTTTTGTAGAATCTGCAGGTGATCAATTGGATCACTTTGAGGCCTATGGTGGAAAATGAAATATCTTCACATCATAGCTACACAAAAGCATTCTGAGAAACTTCTTTGTGTTGTGTGCATTCATCTCCCAGAGTTGAACCTCATTTTCAATGAGCATTTTAGAAACTCTCTTTTTGTGGAATCTGCAAGTGGACATTTGGAGTACTTTGAAGTCTATGGTGGAAAAGGAAATATCTTCACATGAAACTAGATAGAAGCATTCTGTGGAACTTCTTTGTGATGTGTGCATTCAACTCACAGAGTTGAAACTCTTTTGAGATTGAGGCGTTTGGAAACACACTTTTTGTAGAATCTGAAAGTGGATATTTGGAGTGCTTTGAGGCATATGGTGGATAAAGAAATATCTCCACTTAAGAAGTAGAAGGAAGCATTCAGAGAAACTTCTTCTTGATGTGTGTGTTCATCTCACAGATTTGAACATTTCTTTTGATTGAGCAGTTTCGAATCACCCTTTTGTAGAATCTGCAAGTGCACATTTAGCACGTTTAAGGCCTAAGGTGTAAAAGGAAATTTCTTCACATAAAAACTAGACAGAATCATTCTGAGAAAATTCTTTGTGATGTGTGCATTCATCTCACATAGCTGAACCTTTCTTTTGATTGATCAGTTTTAAACACTCTTTGTGTAGAATCTGCAAGTGGGCATATGGAGCGCTTTGAGGCCCATGGTGGAAAAGGAAATATCTTCACTTAAGAACTAGACAGAAGCATTCTGAGAAACTTCTTTGTGATGTGTCCATTCATCTCACTGAGTTGAACCTTTCTTTTGATTGAGCAGCTTTGAAACACTCTTTTTGTAGAATCTGAAAGTGGACATTTGGATCGCTTAAGGCCTATGGAGCAAATAGAAATATCTTCACAAAAAAAAAACTATACAGAAACTTTCTGAGAAACTTCTTTGTGATATGTGCATTAATCTCACAGATTTGAACCTTTCTTTTCACTGAGCAGTTTTGAAATACACTTTTTCTAGAATGTGCATGTGTACATTTGGAGCGCTTTGAAGCCTATGGTAGAAGACGAAATATCTTCACATACAAATTAGGCAGAATCATTCTGAGAAAATTCTTTGTGATGTATGCATTCGTCTCACAGAGTTGAAACTTTCTTTGGATTGAGCAGCTTTGGAACACTCTTTTTGTATAATCTGCACGTGGACATTTGGAGTGCTTTGAGGCCTATGGTGGAAAAGGAAATATCTTCAAATAAAAACTAGAAAGAAGCATTCTGACAAGCCTCTTTGTGATACGTGCATTCACCTCACAGAGTTTAAAATTACTTTTGATTGAGTAGTTTTGAAACACCCTTTTTGTACTATCTGCAATTGGAAATTTGGAGTGATTTGAGGCCTATGGTGGAAAAGGAAATATCTTCATTTAAAAACCAGACAGAATCATTCTGAGAAAATTCTTTGCGATGTGTGCATTCGTCTCACAGAGCAGAACTTTTCTTTTGATTGAGCAGTTTAGAAACATTCTTTTTGAAGAATCTGCATGTGGACATTCAGAGCACTTTGCGGCCTATGGTGGAAAAGGAAATATCTTCACATAAAAACTAGACAGAAGCATTCTGACAGAATTCTCTGTGAAATGTGCATTCATCTCATAGAGTTCAACCTTACTTTCGACTGAACAGTTTTGAAACACTCTTTTTGTAGAATCTGCAAGTGGACGTTCGGAGCACTTTGAGGCCTACTGTGGAAAAGGAAATATCTTCACATAAAAACTGGACAGAATCATTCTGAGAAAATTCTCTGTGATGTGTGCATTCATCTCAAGGAGTTGAAACTTTCTTTTGATTGAGCGGTTTTGAAACACTCTTTTTGTAGAAACTGGAAGTGTGCCTTTGGAGGGCTTTGAAGCCTATGGTGGAAAAGGAAATATGTACGCATAAAAATTAGACAGAAGCTTTCTGAGAAAATTCTTTGTGATTTCTGCATTCATCTCACAGAGTTGAACCTTTCCTTTCTCTAAGCAGTTTTGAAACACTCTTTTTGAAGAATCGGCAAGTGGACATTTGGAGCGCTTTGCAGCCAATGGTGGAAGAGGAAATATCTTCACATAAAAACTAGACAGAAGCTTTCTGACAAACTTCTTTTTGATATGTTTATTCATCTCACAGAGTTGATGCTTACTTTTGATTTAGCAGTTTTGAAACTCTCTTTTTGTAGAATCTGCAAGTGGACATTTGGAATGCTTTGAGGCCTAAGGTGGAAATCAAAATACCTTCACATAATAGTTAAACAGAAGCATTCTGAGAAACTTATTTGTGATTTGTGCTTTCATCTCACAGAGTTGAAACTTTCTTATATTGAGCAGCTTTGAAAATCTCTTTTTGTAGAATCTGCAAGCGGACATTTGGAAAGCTTTGAGGCCTGTGGTAGAAAATGAAATATTTCCACATAAAAACTAGACAGAAATTTTTTGAGAAACTTCTTTCTGATGCTTCCATTCGTCTCACAGAGTTGAACCTTTCTTTTGATTGAGAAGTTTGGAAACCCTCCTTTTGTAGAATCTGCATATGGACATTTGGAGTGCTTTGACGCCAATGGTAGAAAACGAAATATCTTCATATAAAAACAAGTCAGAAGCATTCTGACAAACTACTTTGTGATACATGCATTCATCTGACAGAGTTGAATCTTACTTCTGATTGAGCAGTTTTCAAACAACCTTTTTATACTATCTGCAAGTGGACATTTTGAAGGCTTTGTGGCCTATGGTGGAAAAGGAAAAATCTTCACATAAAAACTATACAGAAGCGTCCTGACAAATTTCTTTGTGATATGCCCATTCGTCTCAGAGAGTTGAAACTTATTTTGATTGAGCAGTTTGGAAACACCCTTTTTGTACTCTCTGAAAGTGCACATTTGGAGTGCTTTGAGCCCTATGGCAGTAAAAGAAATATCTTCAAAGGAAAACTAGACAGAAGTATTCTTACAAAATTCTCTGTGATGTGTGCATTCATCTCAAAGAGTTGAAACTTTCTTTTGATTGAGCAGTTAGGAAAGTCTCTTTTTGTAGAAACTGCAAGTGGACATTTGCAACGCTTTGAGGTCTATCGTGGAAAAGGAGATATCTTCACTTAAGAACTAGACAGAAGCATTCTGATAAACTTCTTTGTGAGGTGTGCATTCGTCTTACAGGGTTGAACCTTTCTTTTGATTGAGCAGTTTTGAAATAAACTTTTTGTAGAATTTGCAAGGGGACTTTTGGAGTGCTTTGTGGCCTATGGTGGAAAAGGAAATATCTTCACATAATAACTAGACAGAAAGATTCTGGGAAACTTATTTGTGATGTGTGCATTCATCTCACAGAGTTGAAAATTTCTTTTGATTGAACAGCTTTGAAACACACGTTTTGTAGAATCTGCAAATGGATATTTGGAGTGCTTCGAGGCCTATGGTGGAAAAGGAAATATCTTCACATAAAAACTAGACAGAATCATTCCGAGAAAATTCTCTGTGATGTGTTCATTCATCTCACAGAGTTGAACATTTCTTTTGATTGAGCAGTTTTGAAACACTCTTTTTGTAGAATCTGCAAGGGGACATTTGGAACGCTTTGAGGCCTATGGTGGAAAAGGAAATATCTTCACATAAAAACTAGATAGAAGCATTCTGCGAAACTTCTTTGTGATGTGTTCATTCATCTGAGAGAGTTGAACTTTTCTTTGGTTGAGCAGTTTGGAAACACTCTTTCTGTAGAGTCTGCAAGTTGACAATTGGAGCGCTTTGAGGCCTATGGTGAAAAAGGAAATATCTTCACATAATAACTAGACAGAAAGATTCTGGAAACTTCTTTGTTATGCGTGCATTTTTCTCACAGAGTTGAACATTTCTTTTGATTGAGCAGCTTTGAAACACTCTTTTTGTAGAATCTGCAAGTGTACATTTGGAGCTCTTTGAGGCCTATGGTGGAAAAGCAAGTATCTTAACATAAAAACTGTACAGAAACATTCTGACAAACTGCTTTGTGATGTGTGCATTCATCACGGAGAGCTGAACATTTCTTTTCATTGAGGAGTTTTGAAACACTCTTTTTGTAGAAACTGCAAGTTGACATTTGGAGTGCTTTGAGGCCTATTTTGGACAAGGAAATATCTTCACATAAAAACTAGACAGAAGGATTCTGAGAAACTTCTTTGTGACGTGTGCATTCGTCTCACAGAGTTGAACCTATTTTTGGTTGAGCAGTTTTGAAGCACTCTTTTTGTAATATCTGCAAGTGGACATTTCCAGTGCTTTGTGTTCTACGGTGGAAAACGAAATATCTTCACAAAATAAGTATACAGAAGCATTTTGAGAAACTTCTTTGTGATGTGTGCATTCATCTCACTGAGATGAAACTTTGTTTTGATTTAGCAGCTTGCAAACACTGTTTTTGTAGAATCTGCAAGTGGACATTTGTAGCGCTTTGAGGCCTATGGTGGAAAAGGAAATACCTTCACATAAAAACTAGACAGAAGCCTTCTCACAAACTTCTTTGTGAAGAATGCATTCATCTCACAGTGTTGAAAATTACTTTCAATTGAGGTGAAACACACTTTTTGTAGTATATGCAAGTGAATATATGGAGGGCTTTGAGGCCTATTGTGTAAAAAGAAATATCTTCACATAATAAATAGACAGAAGCATTCTGACAAACCTCTTTGTGATATGTGCATTCATCTCACAGAGTTGAACCTTACTGTTGATTAAGCAGTTTTGAAGCTCCCTTTATTTACTATCTGCAAGTGAACATTGAGAGTGCCTTGATTGCTATGGTGAGAAAGGAAATATCTACACATAAAAACTAGACAGAAGCATTCTTACAAATTATTTTGTGATGTGTGCATTCATCTCATAGAGTTTCAGCTTTCTTTTGATTGAGTAGTTTGGAAACCCTCTTTTTGTAGAATCTGGAAGTGGACTTTTGGAGTGCTTTGAGGCCCATGGTGGAAAAGGAAATATCTTCACTTAAAAACTAGACAGAAATATTCTGAGAAACTTTTTGTGATGTGTGCATTCATCTCACAGAGTTGAAACTTTGTTTTGATTGAGCTGTTTTGAAACAATGTTTTTGTAGAATCTGCAACTGGACATTTGGAGCGCTTTGTGGCCTATGGTGGAAATGGAAATATCTTCACATAAAAACTAGACAGAAGCATTCTGACAAACTTCTTTGTGATGTGTGCATTAATCTCACAGAGTTGAACCTCACTTTCGATTGAGTAGTTTTGGAACCCTCTTTTTGTAGAATCTGCAAGTGGACATCTGGAGCACTTTGAGGCCTATGGTGGAAAAGGAAATATCTTCACATAAAAACTAGACAGAATCATTCTGAGAAAATTATCTGTGATGTGTTCATTCATCTCACAGAGTTGAGCATTTCATTTCATTGAGCTGTTTTGAAATACTCTTTTTACAGAATCTGCAAGTTTATATTTTGAGCGCTTTGAGGCCTATTGTGGAAGAGGAGATACCTTCACAAAAACTACACCGAAGCATTCTCAGAAACTTATTTGTGATGTGTGCATTCATCTAACGGAGTCGAAACTTTCTTTTGATCGTCCAGTTTTGAAACACCTTTTTAGTACAATCTGCAAGTGGTTATTTGGAGCCCTTTGTGGCCGATGGTGGAAAATGAATTATCTTCCCATAAAAACTACATAGAACCATTATGAGGCACTTCTTTGTCCTGTGTGATTTCATCTCACAGAGTTGAAAGTTTCTTTTTATTGAGCAGCTTTGAAACACACTTTTTGTAGAATCTGCAATTGGACATTTGGAGTGATTCGAGGACTATGATGGAAAAGGAATTATCTTCTCTAAAAACTATACAGAAACATTCTGACAAACTACTCTGTGATGTTTGAATTCATCTACAGAGTTGAACCTTTCTTTTCAATGATCAATTTTGAAACACCATTTTTGAAGTATCTGCAGTTGTACATTTGGAGCGCTTTGAGGCTTATAGTGGAAAAGGAAATATCTTCACATAAAAATTAGACAGAATCATTCTTAGAAAATTCTTTGTGATGTGTTCATTCATCTAACTGAGTTGAAACTTTCTTTTGATTAGGAGTTTGGAAACACTCTTTTTGTAGAATCTGCAAGTGTACATTTGGAGCACTTTGAGGCCTCTGGTGGAAAAGGAAATATCTTTACATAAAAAGTAGACAAAAGCATTCTGAGAAACTCCTTTGTGATATGTGCATTCATCTCACAGAGTTGAATCTTACATTTGATGGGGCACTTTTTAACCACTGTTTTTGTACTACCTGCATTTGGATGTTTGGAGTGCTTTGAGGCCTATGGTGGCAAAGGAAATATCTTCACATAAAAACAAGACAGAAGCATTCTGACAAATTTGTTCTTGATGTGCACATTGGTCTAACAGAGATGAACATTTCTTTTGACTGAATAGTTTGGAAACTCTCTTTTTGTAGAATCTGCAAGTGGACATTTGGAGGGCTTTGAAGACTGTGGTGTAAAAGGAAATAACTTCACTTAAGAACTAGACAGAAGCATTCTGAGAAACTTCTTTGTGATGTGTGCATTCATCACACAGAGTTGAACCTTTCTTTTGATTGTGTAGTCTGGAAAATCTCTTTTTGTAGAATCTGCAAGTGGACATTAGGAGCGCTTTGAGGCTCATGGTGGAAAAGGAGATATCTTCACTTAAGTATTAGACAGAAGAATTCTGAGAAACTCCTTTGTGATGTGTGCATTCATCTCACAGAGTCGAAACTTTCTGTTGATTTAGCAGGGTTGAAACACTCTTTTTGTAGAATCTGCAATAGGACATTTGGAGCGTTTTGTGGCCTATGGTGGAAAAGGAAGTATCTTCACATAAAAACTAGACAGAATCATTCTGAGAAAATTCTTTTGGTGTGTGCACTCATCTCACAGAGTTGAAATTTTCTTTTGATTGAGCAGTTTTGAAACACTCTTTTTGTAGAATCTGCAAGTGGACATTTGCAGAGCTTTGTGGCCTAAGTTGTAAAAGGAAATATCTTCACATAAAAACTACACAGAATCATTCTGTGAAAATTGTTTGTGATATATGAATTCATCTCACTAAGATGAACTCTATTTTTGATTGAGTAGTTTTGAAACATCCTTTTTGTACTATCTGAAAGTGGATATTTTGAGTGCTTTGCAGCCTGTCGTGGGAAAGGAAATATCTTCTCATAAAAACTAGGCAGAAGCATTCTGACAAACTTCTTTGTGATGTGTGCATTCATCTCCCAGAGTTGAAACTTACTTGCAATTGAGCAGTTTTGAAACACTCTTTTTGTAGAATTTGCAAGTGGACATTTGGAGCGCTTTGAAGCATATGGTGGAAAATGAAATATCTTCACATAATAACTAGACAGAAGCATTGTGAGAAACTTATTTGTGATGTTTGCATTCATCTCGCAGAGTTGAAAATTTCTTTTTATTTAGCAGCTTTGAAACTCACTTTTTGTAGATTCTGCAATTAGACATTTAGAGTGCTTCGAGGACTATGGTGGAAAAGGAATTATCTTCTCATAAAAACTATACAGAAACATTCTGACAAACCACTCTGTGATGTGTGCATTCATCTCACAGAGTTGAACATTTCTTTTCAATGAACAATTTTGAAACACCCTTTTTGAAGAATCCACAATTGTACATTTGGAGCACTTTGAGGCCTATGGTGGAAAAGGAAATATCTTCACATAAAAACTAGACGGAATCATTCTGAGAAAATACTTTGTGATGTGTTCAATCATCTCACAGAGTTGAACCTTTCTTTTGATTGAGAAGTTTGGAAACACTCTCTTTGTAGAATCTGCAAGTGGACATTTGGAGCGCTTTAAGGCCTATGGTGGGAAAGGAAATATCTTCACATAAATAGTAGATAGAAGCATTCTGAGAAACTTCTTTGCAATGTGTGAATTCAAATGACAGAGTGGAACCTTTCTTTGATTGAACAGTTTGGAAACACTCCTTTTACAGAATCTGCAAGTGGACAATTGGAGCGCTTTGAGGTCTATGCTGGAAAAGGAAATATCTTCACATAAAAACTAGACGGAAACATTCTGACAAACTTCTTCGTGATTTGTGCATTCATCTCACAGAGTTGAACATTACTTTCGATTGAGCAGTTTTGAAGCACTCTTTATGTAGAATTTACAAGTGGATATTTGGATCACTTTGAGGCATATGGTGGAAAATGAAATACCTTCACAAAATAACTAGACAGAAGGATTCTGGAACTTCTTTGTAATGTGTGCATTTATCTCACAGATTTGAACATTTCTTTTGATTGAGCAGCTTTGAACCACTCTTTTTCTAGAAACTGCAATTATACATTTAGAAGGCTTTGAGGCCAATGGTGGAAAAGGAAATTTCTTAAAATAAAAACTATAGAGAAACATTCTGACAAACTGCTTTGTGATGTGTGCATTCATCTGACAGAGTAGAACTTTTCTTTTCATTGAGCAGTTTTGAAACACAGTTTTTGTAGAATCTGCAAGTGTACATTTGTAGTGCTTTCAGGCCCATTTTGGAAAGGGGAATATCTTCATAGAAAAACTACACAGAATCATTATGAGAAAATTCCTTGTGATGTGTGCATTCATCTCAATGAGTTGAACCATCAAAATAAATTTTGATGATATCAAAATTTATTTGATAGATCAGTTTTGAAACTTTGTTTTTGTAGAATGTGCAAATAGATATTTGGAGACCTTTGACGCCTATGGTGGAAAAGGAAATATCTTCACATAAAAAGTACACAGAAGTGTTCTGAGAAACTCCTTAGTGATGTGAACATTCATCTCACAGAGATGAACCTTTCTCTTGATTGAGCAGTTTGGAAACACTCATTTAGTAGAATCTGCAAGTGGATATTTGGTGTCCTCGGGTGCCTATTATAGAAAAGGAAAAACTACACAGAAGCATTCTGAGAAACTTCTTTGTGATGTGTGCATTCATCTCACAAAGTGGAACCTTTCTTTTGGTTGAGCAGTTTGTAAACACTCCTTTAGTAGAATTTGCAAGTGGATATTTGGAGCCTTTGGAGGCCTATTGTGGAAAAGGAAATACTTTCATATAAAAACTACACAGAAGCATTCTGAAAAACTTCTTTGTGATGTGCACATTCAACACACAGAGTTGAACCTATCTTTTGATAGAGCAGTTTTGAAATACTCTTTTTGTGGAATCTGCAAGATGATATTTGAAGCCCTTTTCTGCCTATGGTCGAAAAGGAAATGTCTTTACATAAAAACTACATAGAAGCATTCTAACAAACTTCTTTGTGACATTTGCATTCATCTCACGGAGTTGAACCTTCCTTTTGATAGAGGAGTTTTGAAACACTCTTTTTGTGGAATCTGCAATGGATATTTGGAGCACTTTCAGGACTGTTATGGAAAAGGAAATATCTTCACATAAAAACTACACAGAAGCATTCTGAGAAACATCTTTGTGATGTGTGCATTCATTTCACAGAGTTGTACTTTCTTTTGATTAAGCAGTTTTGAAACTCTCTTTTCTTAGAAACTGTAAGTGGATATTTGGAGCGTTTTGAGGCCTATGATGGAAAAGCAAATATCTTCACATAAAAACTACACGGAAGCATTCTGAGAAACCTCTTTGTGATGTGTGCATTCAACTCGCAGAGTTGAACCTATGTTTTGATAGAGCAGTTTTGAAACTCTCTTTTTGTAGAATCTGCATGTGTTTATTTCAAGCCCTTTATGGCCGATGGTGGAAAAGGAAATATCTTCCCATAAAAACTACACAGAAGCATTCTTAGAAACTACTTTGTGATGTGTGCATTCATTTCGCCAAGTTGAACCTTTCATTTGATTGAGCAGTTTTGAAACACTCTTTTGTTACAATCTGCAAGGGATATTTTGAGCGCTTTGAGTCCTTTTGAGGAAAAGGAAATATCTTCACATAAAAACTAGACAGAAACACTCACAGAAGCTTCTTTGTGACGTGTGCATTCATCTCACAGAGCTGTAGCTTTCTTTTGATAGAGCAGTTTTGTAAATCTCTTTTTGTAGGATCTGCAAGTGGTTCTTTGGAGCCCTTTGTGGCCGATGGTGGAAAACGAATAATCTTCCCATAAAAACTACACAGAAGCATTCTGAGAAACTACTTTCTGATGTTTCCATTCATCTCAGAGAGTTGAACATTTCGTTTGATTTAGCAGTTTTGAAACACTCCTTTGTAGTATCTACAAGTGGATATTTGGATTGCTTTGAGGCCTATTGTGGAAAAGGAAGTATCTTCACAAAAAATCTACACAGAATCATTCTCAGAAACTTCTTGGTGATGTGTGCATTCGTCTCACTCAGTTGAAACTTTCTTTTCTTTGAACAGTTTGGAAACACTCTTTTAGTAGAATCTGCAAATGGATATTTGAAACCATTGGAGGCCTATTGTGGAAAAGGAAATATCTTCTCATAAAAACTACACAGAATTATTCTGAGAAACTTCTTTGTGATGTCAGTATTCATCTCACAGAGTTGAACCTTTCTTTTGATTGGGAAGTTTGGAAACACTCTTTTTGTAGAATCTGCAGGTGGATATTTGGAGCTCTTTGAGGCCAATGGTGGAAAATGAAATATCTTGTCATAAAAACTACACAGAAGCACTCTGAGAAACACCTTGTGATGCGTGAATTCATCTAACATAGTTGAACCTTTCATTTGATTGAGCAGTTTTGAAACACTCTTTTTGTAGAATCTGCACGTGGATATTTGGAGCCCTTTGAGGCCTATTGTGGAAAAGGAAATATCTTCTTATAAAAACTACACTGAAGCATTCTCAGACAATTCTTTGTTTTGCGTGCATTTATCTCACGATTTGAAACTTTCTTTTGATTGATCAGTTTTGAAACCCTCTTTTTGCAGATTCTGAAAATGGATATTTGGAGCACTTTAGGCCTATGGCAAAAAAGGAAATATCTTCACATAAAAACTACACAGAAGCATTCTGAGAAACTTCTTTGTGATGTGTGCATTGAACTCGCAGACTTAAACCTGTCTTTTGATAGAGGTTTTCAGACACTTTTTTGTAGAATCCGCAAGTGGTTATTTGGAGCCCTTTGTGGCCAATGGTGAAAGAGGAAATATCTTCCCATGAAAACCACACAGAAGCATTCTCAGAAACTACTTTCTTATGTGTGCATTCATCTCACAGAGTTGAAACTTTCATTTGATTGAGCAGATTTGCAACACTCTTCTTGTCGAATCTGCAAGTTGATATTTGAGCACTTTCATGACTATTGTGGAAAAGGAAATATCTTCACATAATAACTACACAGAAGGATTCTCAGAAACTTATTTGTTTTTTGTGCATTCATCTCACAGATTTGAACCTTTCTTTTGATTGAGTAGTTTGGAAACACTCTTTTTGTAGAGTTTGCAAGTGGATATTTGGAGTGCCTTGAGGCTTATGGTTGAAAAGGAAATATGTTCACATAAAAACTACACAGAAGCATTCAGAGG
This sequence comes from Pongo abelii, assembly GCF_028885655.2. Taxonomy (NCBI): domain Eukaryota; kingdom Metazoa; phylum Chordata; class Mammalia; order Primates; family Hominidae; genus Pongo; species Pongo abelii. Next base: position 3,797,648 of record NC_071999.2, read on the forward strand.
AACTTCTTTATGATGTGTGCATTCAACACGCAGAGTTTTACCTATCTTTTGATAGAGCAGTTTCGAAATTCTCTTTTTGTAGGATCTGCAAGTGGATATTTGGTGCCCTTTGTTGCTGATGACGGAAAAGGAAATTTCTTCCTTCAAAACTGCACAGAAGCATTCTGAGAACCTTCTTTGTGATGTGTGCATTTATCTCACAGAGTAGAATATTTCATTTGATTGAGCAGTTTGGAAACACTCTTTTTGTCGGATCCGCAAGCGGGTATTTGGAGTGCTTTGAGGCCCATTGTGGAAAAGGAAATATCTTCACATAAAAACTACAAAGAAGCATTCTTAGAAACTTCTTTGTTTTGATTGCATTCATCTCACAGAGTTGAACCTTTCTTTTGATTGAGCAGTTTGGAAACATTCTTTTAGTAGAATATGCAAGTGGATGTTTGGAAACCTTGGAGGCCTTTTGTGGAAAAGGAAATATCTTCACATAAGAACTACACAGAAGCATTCTGAGAGACTACTTTGTGATGTGGGTATTCATCTCACAGAGTTGGACCTTTGTTTTGATTGAGCAGTTTTGAAAATCTCTTTTTGTAGAATCTGCTAGTGGATATTTGGAGCACGTTGAGGCCTACAGAGGAAAAGGAAATATCTGCACATAAAAACTACACAGAAGCATTTGGAAAACTTCTTTATGATGTGTGCATTCATCTATCAGAGTTGAACCTTTGTTCTGATTGAGCGGTTTTGAAACAAACTTTTTGTAGTATCTGCAAGTGAATATTTGGAGGGTTTTGCGGCCTATGCTGGAAAAGGAAATATCTTCACATAAAAACTACACGGAAGCATTAGGAGAAACTTCTTTGTGATATGTGTATTCATCTCACCGAGTTGAAGCTATCTTTTGAAAGAGCAGTTTTGAAACACTCTTTTTGTAGAATCTGCAAGTGGATATTTGGAGTGCTTTGTGGCCTATGGTGGAAAAGGGAATATCTTCACATAAAATCTACAGAGAAGCATCCTGAGAAACTTCTTTGTGATGAGTGCATTCAACTCACAGAGTTGAACTTATCTTTTGATAGAGCAGTTTTGAAAGTCTGTTTTTGTAGAAACTGCAAGTGGTTATTTGGAGCCCTTTAGGGCCAATGGTGGAAAAGGCAATATCTACCCATAAAAACTACACAGAAGGATTCAGAGAAACTCCTTTGTGATGTGTGCATCCATCTCATAGAGTTGAACCTCACTTTTGATTGAGCAGTTTGAAAAAAGTCTTTTAGTGGTATCTGCAAGTGGATATTAGGAGTCCTTGGAGGCCTATTTTGGAAAAGGAAATATCTTCACATAAAAACTACACAGAAGCAGTCTGAGAAACTTCTTTATAATGTGTGCATTCATCTCTCAGAGTTGAACTTTTTTTTGATTGAGCAGTTTTGAAACACTCTTTTTGTAGAACCTGCAGTTGGATATTTGGACTGCTTTGAGGCCTATGGTGGAAAAGGAAATATCTTCACATAAAAACTACACAGAAGCATTCTAAGAAATTTCATTGTGATGTATGCACTCACCTCTCCGAGTTGAACCTTTCATTTGATTGAGCAGTTTTGAAACTATCTTTTTGTACAATCTGCAAGTGGATATTTGGAGTGCTTTGAGGCCTATTTTGGAAAAGGAATTATCTTCACATAGAAATTAAAAAAAGCATTCTCAGAAACTTCTTTGTTTCAGTGCACTCATCTGACACAGTTGAACTTTTCTTTTGATTGAGTAGTTTGGAAAAACTCTTTTAGTAGAATCTGCAAGTGGGTATTTGGAGCTCTTGGAGGCCTATTGTGGAAAAGGAAATATCTTCACATAAAAACTACACAGAAGCATTCTGAGGAACTTCTTTGTGATGTGTGCATTCAACTCACATAGTTGAAACTTTCCTTTGATTGAGCAGTTTTGAAACTGTTTTTGTAGAATCTGCAAGATGATATTTGGAGCACTTTGAGGTCTATTGTGGAAAAGGAAATCTCTTCACATAATAACTGCCCAGAATAATTCTGAGAAACTAGTTTGTGATGTGTGCATTCATCTCACAGAGCTGAACCTATCTTTTGACACAGAAGTTTTGAATCTCTCTTTTTGTATAATCCGCAAGTGGATATTTGGAGACCTTTGCAGCCTATGGTATAAAAGGAAATATCTTCACATAAAAACTACACAGAAGCATTCTGAGAAATTTGTTTGTGATGTGTGCACTCATCTCACGTGGTTGAATCTTTCATTGGATTGAGCAGTATTGAAAAACTGTTTTGGTAGAATCTGCAAGTGGATATTTGCCACACTTTGAGGCCTATTCTGGAAAAGGGAATATATTCACAAAGAATCTACAAAGAAGCATTGTCAGAAACTCCTTTATTTTGTGTGCATTCATCTGACAGAGTTGAACCTTTATTTTGATTCAGCAGTTTTTAAACTCACCTTTTGTAGAATCTGCAAGAGGATATTTGGAGCGCTTTGTGGCGATGGTGGAAAGGGAAATATCTTCACATAAAAACTACACAGAAGCATTCTGAGAAATCACTTTGTGATGTGTGCATTCATCTAACAGAATCCATCCTATCTTTTGATAAAGCAGTTTTGAAGTTCTCTTTTTGTAGAACCTGCAAGTAGATATTTGGAGCCCTGTGTGCCCTATGGTGGAAAAGGAAATCACATAAACACTACAAAGAAGCATTCTGAGAAACTTCTTTTCTTTATGATGTGTGTATTCATCTCAAAGAGTTGAACATATATTTTGACAGAGGACTTTTGAAACTCTCTTTTTCTAGAATCTGCAAGTGGATATTTGGAGCCCTTTGCAAACTATGGTGGAAAAGGAAATATCTTCACATAAAAACTACACAGAAGCACTCTGAGAAACTACATTGTGATGTGTGCATTCAACTCACAGAGTTGAACCTATCTTCTGAGAGAGTACTTTTGAAACTATCTTTTTGTAGAATCTGCAAGTGGATATTTGGAGTGCTTTGAGGCCTACGGTGAAAAATGAACTATCTTCATATAAAAACTACACAGAAGCATTCTGAAAAACTTCTTTGTGATGTGTGCATTCATGTCACAGAGTTGAACCTATCTTTTGTTAGAGCAGTTTTGAAATCCTCTTTTTGTAGAATCTGCAAGTGAATATTTGGAGCCCTTTGCTGCCCATGGTGAAAAAGGAAATATGTTCACATAAAAAACACAAAGAAAGATTCTGAGAAACTTCTTTGTGATGTGAGCATTCATCTCATAGAGTTGAACTTATCTTTTGATAGAGCAGTTTTGAAACTCTCTTTTTGTAGAATCTGCAAGTGGATATTTGGAGCCCTTTGCAACCTCTGGTGGAAAAGGGAATATCTTCACATAAAAACTACACAGAAGCACTCTGAGAAACAACTTTCTGATGTGTGCATTCAACACACATATTTCAACATATCTTTTGAGAGAGCAGTTTTGAAACTGTCTTTTTGTAGAATCTGCAAGTGGATATTTGGAGGCCTTTGCGTCCTATGGTAGAAAAGGAAATACCTTCACATAAAAACTACACTGAAGCATTCTGAGAAATGTCTTTGTGATGTGTGGATTCATCTCGCAGAGTTGAAGAAATATTTTGATTGAGAGTTTTGAAACTCTCTTTTTGTAGAATCTGCAGGTGGATATTTGGAGCCCTTTGCAACGTATGGTGGAAAAGGAAATATCTTCACATAAAAAGTACAAAGAAGCACTGTGAGAAACTACATTGTAATGTGTGCATTCATCTCACAGAGTTGAACCTTTCTTTTAATTGAGAAGTTTTGACATGCTCTTTTTTTTCTATCTCTCTTTTTTATTTATTATTATTATTTTTATTGTTATTATACTTTAAGTTTTACGGTACCTATGCACAATGTGCAGGTTAGTTGCATAAGTATAAATGTGCCATGCTGGTGTGCTGCCCCCGTTAACTCGTCATTTAGCATTAGGAATATCTCCTAATGCTATCCCTCTCGCCTCCCACCACCCCACAACATTCCCCAGAGTGTGATGTTACCCTTCCTGTGTGCATGTGTTCTCATTTTTCAGTTCCCGTCTATGAGTGAGAACATGCGTTGTTTGGTTTTCTATCCTTGCGATAGTTTACAGAGAATGATGATTTCCAATTTCAACCGTATCCCTACAAAGGACATGAACTCATCTTTTTTTATGGCTGCACAGTTATTCCATGGTGTATATATGCCACATTTTCTTAATCCAGTCTATCATTGTTGGACATTTGGGTTGGTTCCAAGTCTTTGCTATTGTGAATAGTGCAGCAATAAATATACGTGTGCATGTGTCTTTATAGCAGCATGATTTATAGTTCTTTGGGTATATACCCAGTAATGAAATGACTGGGTCAAATAGTATTCCTAGTTCTAGATAACTGAAGAATCGACGTACTGACTTCCAAAATGGTTGAACTAGTTTACACTCTCACCAACAGTGTAAAAGTGTTCCTATTTCTCCACATCTTCTCCAGCATCTGTTGAGAAACACTCTTTTGTAGAATCTGCAAGTGGATATTTGGAGGGCTTTGAGACCTATGGTGGAAAAGGAAATATCTTCACATAAAAACTATATGGAAGCATTCTGAGAAACTTCTTTGTGATGTGTGCATTCAACTCCAGAACTGAACCTACTTTTTGACTGAGCAGTTTGAAACTCCCTTTTGGTAGAATCTGCAAGAGGTATTTGGAGTCCTTTGTGGCCGATGGTGGAAAAAGAAATATAATCCCTTAAAAACTACACAGAAACATTCTAAGAAACTTTTTTGTGATGCGTGCATTCATCTCACAGAATTTAATTTTTCTTCTGATTGAGCAGTTTTCAAACACTCTTTGCATAGAATCTGCAAGTTGATATTTGGAACGCTTTGAGGCCTATGTTGGAAAAGGAAATATCTTCACATAAAAACTATTCAGAAGCATTCCGGGTAACTTCTTTGTGATATATGCATTCATCTCACAGAGTTGAAATTTCTTTTGATTGAGAAGTTTGGAAACAACTCTTTTAGTAGAATCTGCAAGTTGATATTAGGAACCATAGGAGGCCAATTGTGGAAAACTAAATGTCTTCACATAAAAACTGCACAGAAGCATTCTGAGAAACTACTTTGCAACGTGTGCATTCATCTCAAAGAATTCAACATATACTTTGACAGAGGAGTGTTGAAACTCTCTTGGAGAATCAGCAAGTGGATATTTGGAGCGCTTTGTAACTTAAGGTGGAAAAGGAAATATCTTCACATAAAAAATACACAGAAGCACTCTGAGAAACTACTTTTTGAAATGTGCATTCAACTCACAGAGTTAAACTTATCTTTTGAGAGAGCAATTTTGAAACTGTCTATTTGAAGAATCTGCAAGTGGATATTTGTAGGCCTTTGCAGCCTATTGTGGAAAAGGAAATATCTTCACCTAAAAACCACACGGAAGTATTCATAGAAAATTCTTTGTGATGTAGGCATTCACCTCACAGAGTTGAACCAATGTTTTGTTAGAGCAGTTTTGAACTCTCTTTCTGTAGGATCGGCAAGTGGTTAGGTGGAGTCCTTTGTGGCCGATGGAGTAAAAGGAAATATCTTCATGTAAAAACTACAAAGAAGCATTCTGAGAAACTTCTTTGTGATGTGTGCATTCATTTCACCTAGTTGAACATTTCATTTGATTGAGCAGTTTTGAAACACTCTTTTCGTAGAATCTGCAATTGGATATTTGGAGTCCTTTGAGGCCTAGAATGGAAAAAGTAATATCTTCACATAAAACATACACAGAAGTATTCTTAGAAACTTCTTTGTGATGTGTGCATTTAACTCACAGAGTTGAACTTCTCTTTTGACAGAGCAGTTTGTAAATACATATTTTGTAGAATACGAAAGTGGATAATTGAAGCTCTTTGAGGCCTATTGAGGAAAAAAATCTTCACATTAAAACTACACAGAAGCATTCTGAGAAACTTCTTTGGGATGTGTGCATTCTTCTCACAGATTTCATCCTATCTTTTGATAGAACAGTTTTGAAAGCCTCTTTTTGTAGAATCTGCAAGTGGATATATGGAGGTCTTTGCTGCCTACGGTGAAAAAGGAAATATGTTCACAGAAAAACTAAACAGAAGCATTCTGAGAAACTTCTTTGTGATGTGTGAATTCAACTCACTCAATTGAACCTATCTTTTGATAAAGCAGTTTTGAAACTCTCTCTTTGTAGAACCTGCAAGTGGATATTTGGAACTCTTTGAGGCCACTTCTTGAAAACGAAATATCTTCACATAAAAACGAGACAGAAGAATTCTAAGAAACTTCTTTGTGATGTGCGCATTCATCTCACAAAGTTGAACCTTTCTTTTGATAGAGCAGTTTTGAAACACTCTTTTTATAGAATCTTCAAGCGGATATTTGGAGCCCTTTGAGGACTATGCTGGAAAAGAAAACATCTTCACATAAAAATTAGACACAACCATGCTCTGAAACTTCTTTGTGATGTGTGCATTCAACTCACAGGGATGAAGCTTCCTTTTGATAGAGCAGTTTTGAAAAAATCTTTTCGTGGAATCTGCAAGTGGATATTTGGAGCGCTTTGAGGTCTATGCTGGAAAAGGAAATATCTTCACATAAAAACTAGACAGAAGCATTCTCAGAAACTTCTACATGATGTGTGCCTTCAACTCACAGATTTGAACATTCCCTTTGATAGAACAGGATTGAAACAATCTTTTGTGGAATATGCCAGTGGATATTTGCAGCGCTTTGAGACATAGGCTGGAAAAGGAAATATGTTCAAATAAAAACAACAGAGAAGCATTTTAAGAAACTACTATGTGATGTGTGCATTCAACTCACAGAGTTGAAACTTCCTTTTGATAGAGCAGTTTTGAAAAATCTTTTTGTAGAATCTGCAAGTGGATATTTGGAACGCATTGATGCATAGGCTGGAAAAGGAAATGTCTTCACATAAAAATTTTGAAACACAAAAAAGTTGAACCTTAATTTTGGTAGAGCAATTTTGAAACACTCTTTTTGAATAATCTGCCCGTGTATATTTGGAGCGCTTTGAAGCCTATGCTTGAAAATGAAATATCTTCACATAAAAATTAGATGGAAGCATTCTCAGAAACTTCTTAGTGATGTCTGCATTCAACTCACACAGTTGAACGTTCTTTTTAATAGAGCAGTTTTGAAACACTCTTTTGGTAGAATCTGGAAGTGGATATTTGGACCACTTTGATGCCTATGTTGGAAAAGGGTATATCTTCACGTAAAAACTAGAAAGCAGCATTCTCAGAAACTTCTTTGTGATGTGTGCACTCAAATCACAGAGTTGAATCTTCGTTTTGATAGAGCAGTTTTGAAACACACTGTTTGTAGAATCGGCAAGTGGATATTTGGAGCGATTTGAGGCCTCTGCTGTAAAAAGGAAATATCTTCACAGAAAAATTGGAATTATTCTGAGAAATTTGTTTGTGGTATGTGAATTCAACTCACATTGTTGAACCATCCTTTTCATAGAGGAGTTTTGAAACACTCTTTTTGTAGAATCTGCAAAAGGATATTTGGAGCGCATTAAGGCCAATGCTGGAAGAGGAAATAACTTCACAGAAAAACTAGACAGAAGCATTCTCAGAAACTTCTTTATGATGTGTGCATCCAACTCACAGAGTTCAACCTTCCTTTTCATAGAGCAGTTTTGAAACACTCTTTTTGTTGAATCTGCAAGTGGATATTTGGAGCGCTTTGAGGCCTATACTGGAAAAGGAAATATCTTCACCTAAAAATTAGAAAGAAGCATTCTCAGAAACTTCTTTGTGATGTCTACTTTCAATCCAAAGAGTTGAATATTCCCTTTGATAGAACTATTTAAAAACACTCTTTTTGAAGGATCTGAATGTGGGCATTTGGAGTGCTTTGAGGCTTCTGCTACAAATGGAAATATCTGCACATGAAAATTAGACAGAAGCATTCTCAGAAACTTCTTTGTGATGTGTACATTCAAATCAAAGAGTTGAACCTTCCTTTTCACAGAGCAGTTTTTAAACACTGTTTTCGCACAATCTGCAAGTGGACATTTGGAGTGATTTGAGGCCAATCCTGGAAAAGAAAATATCTTTACATAAAAACTAGATAGAAGCAATCTCAGAAACTTCTTTGTGATGTGTGATTTCACCTCACAGAGTTGAACCTTATTTTCGAAAGAGCAGTTTAGAAACACACTTTTTGTAGAATCTGCAAGTAGATATTTGGGGCGCTTTGAGGCCTATGCTGGAAAAGGAAATATCTTCAAATCAAAACCAGACAGAAGCATTTTCAGAAACTTCTTTGTGATGTGTGCATTCAACTGACAGAGTTGAACTTTCCTCTTGATAGAGAGCAGTTTTGAAACACTCTTTTTGTAGAATCTGTAAGTGGATATTTGGAGCGCTTTGAGACCTAGCTGGAAAAGGAAATATCTTCACATAAAAACTAGACATAAGGATTCTCAGAAACTACTTTATGATATGTGCAATCAACTTACAGAGTTGAACCTTCTTTTTGATAGAAGAGTTTTGAAACTCTCTTTTTGAAGCATCTGCCAGTGGATATTTGGAACGCTTTGAGGACTATGCTGGAAAAAGAAATATATTCACATAAAAAGTAGACAGAAGCATTCTCAGAAACTTCTTTGTGATGTTTGCATTCAACTCACTGAGTTGAAAATTCCTTTTGATTGAGCAGTTTTGAAACACTATTTTTGAAGAATCTACCAGTGGATATTTGGGGAGTTTTGAGGCCTATGTTGGAAAAGGAAATACCTTCACATAAAAATTAGACAGAAGTATTCTCAGAAACTTCTTTGTGATGTGTGCATTCTACTCACAGAATTGAACCTTCCTTTTGATAGAGCAGTTTTGAAACACACTTTTTGTAGGATCTGGAAGTGGATATTTGGACCGTTTTCTGGTCTAGGCTGGAAAAATAAATACCTTCACATAAAAACTAGAAAGAAACAATCACAGAAACTTCTCTGTGAAGTGTGCACTCAATTCACAGAGGTTAAGCTTCGTTTTGATAGAGCAGTTTTGAAACACTCTTATTGTAGAATCTGCAAGTGGACATTTGGAGCGCTTTGAGGCCTATGATGGAAAACGAAATATCTTAATATAAAAATTAGATAGAAGCATTCTTAGAAACTTCTTTGTGATATGTACATTCAAAATAAAAGAGTTGAATCTTCCTTTTGATAGAGCAGTTTCGAAACACTCTTTTTTCACAATCTGCAAGTGGATATTTGGAGCGCTTTGTGGCCTATGCTGGAAAAGGAAATATCTTCACATAAAAACTGGACAGTAGCATAATCAGAAACTTCTTTGTGATGTGTGCATTTAACGCACAGAGTTGAATCTTCCTTTTGAGACGACAGTTTAGAATCACTCTTTTTGTAGAAACTGCCAGGGGATATTTGCAGCGATTTGAGACCTAGGCTGGAAAAGGAATTACCTTCACATAAAAAATAGACAGAAGCATTCTCAGAAAGTTCTTTGTTATGTGGGCATTCAGCGCACAGACTTCAATCTTCCTTTTGATAGAGCAGTTTTGAAACACTCTCTTTGTAGAATCTGCAAGTGTGTATTTGGAAGGCCTAGACGCCTATGCTAGATAAGGAAATATCTTCACATAAAAACTATACAGTAGCATTCTAAGAAACTTCTTTGTGATGTGTGCATTCAACTCACAGAGTTGAACCTTCTTTTTGATAGTACAGTTTTGAAACACTCTTTTTGTAGAATTTGCCAGTGGATATTTAGAGTGCTTTGATGCCTATGCTGGGAAAGGAAGAATCTTCACATAAATACTAAACAGAACCATTCTCAGAAACTTTTTTGCAATGTGTGCATTTAACCGACAGAGTTGAACCTTTGTTTTGATAGCGCAGTTTTGAATCGTTCTGTTTGTACAATCTGCTGGTGGATTTTTTTGGAGTTTTGAAGCCCATCCTGGAAAAGGAAATATTTTCACATTAAAACTAGACAGAAGAATTCTGAGAAACTTATTTGTGATGTGTGCATCTACCTCACAAAGTTGAACCTTCCTTTTGATAGAGCAGTTTTGAAACACTCTTTCTGTATAATCTGCTGGTGGATATTTGGATCGCTTAGAAGGCTATGCTGTAAAAGGAAATATCTTCACATAAAAACTAGACAAAAGCATTCTCAGGAACTTCTTTGTGATGTGTACATTCAACTCAAAGAGTTGGACCTTCCTTTTGATAGAGCAGTTTTGAATCACTCTTTCTGTAGAATCTGCCACTGGATATTTGGAGCGCTTTGAGGCCTGTACAGGAAAAGGAAATATCTTCACATAAAAAGCAGACAGAAGCATTCTCAGTAACTTGTTTGCGATATCTGCATTCAACTCACAGAGTTAAACCTCCTTTTTATAGAGCAGTTTTGAAACATTCTTTTTGAAGTATCGGAAAATGTATATTTGGAGCCCTTTGAGGCCTATGCTGGAAAAGGAAATATCTTCACATAAAAACCAGACAGAAGCTTTCTCAGAAACTTATTTGTGATGTGTGCACTCAACTCACAGAGTTGAACGTTCCTTTTGATAGAGCAGTTTTGAAACACTTTTTGTAGAATCTGCAATTGCATATTTGGTGTGCTTTGAGGCCTATGCTGGAAAAAGAAATATGTTCACATAAAACCTAGACAGAAGCATTCTCAGAAAATTCTTTTTGATGAGTGCATTCAACTCACAGAGTTGAACCTTCCTTTCGATAGGGCAGTTTTGAAACACTATGTTTGTAGAATCAGCAAGTGGATATTTGCAGCCCTTTGAGGCCTGTGCTGGAAATGGAAATATCTTCACATAAAAACTAGACAGAAGCATTCTCAGAAACTTCTCGTTTTTTATTTATTATTATGATACATTAAGTTTTAGGGTACATGTGCACAATGGGCAGTTTAGTTACATATGTATACATGTGCCATGCTGGTGTGCTGCATCCAATAACTCTTCTTCTAGCATTAGGTGTATCTCCCAATGATATCCTTCCCCCCTCCCCAGACCCCACAACAGTCCCCAGAGTGTGATGTTTCCCTTCCTGTGTCCATGTGTTCTCATTTAAAATTCCCACCTATAAGTGTGAATATGTGGTGTTTGGTTTTTTGTTCTTGTGATAGCTGATTGAGAATAATGATTTCCAATTTCATCCATGTCCCCACAAAGGACATAAACTCATCACTTTTCATGGCTGTGTAGTATTCCGTGGTGTATATGTGTGACATTTTCTTTTTTTTAATTACTATTATTATTATACTTTAGGTTTTATGGTACATGTGTGCAATGTGCAGATAAGTTACTTAAGTATACATGTGCCATGCTGGTGCACTGCACCTACTAACTCGTCATCTAGCATTAGGTGTATCTCCAAATGCTATCCCTCACCCCTCCCCCCATCCCACAACTGTCCCCGAAGTGTGATGTTACCCTTCCTGTGTCCATGTGTTCTCATTGTTCAATTCCCACCTATGAGTGAGAATATGCGGTGTTTGGTTTTTTGTTCTTGCGATAGTTTACTGAGAATGATGATTTCCAATTTCATCCATGTCCTTACAAAGGATATGAACTCATCATTTTTTATGGCTGCCTAGTAGTCCATGGTGTATATGTGCCACATTTTCTTAATCCAGTCTATCATTGTTGGACATTTGGGTTGGTTCCAAGTCTTTGCTGTTGTGAATAATGCCACAATAAACATACGTGTGCATGTGTCTTTATAGCAGCATGATTTATAGTCCTTTGGGTATATACCCAGTGATGGGGTGGCTAGGTCGAATGGAATTTCTAGTTCTAGATCCCTGAGGAATCGCCACAGTGACTTCCACAAGGGTTGAACTAGTTTACATTCCCACCAACAGTGTAAAAGTGTTCCTATTTCTCCACATCCTCTCCAGCACCTGTTGTTTCCTGACTTTTTAATGATTGCCATTCTAACTGGTGTGAGATGGTATCTCATTGTGGTTTTGATTTGCATTTCTCTGATGGCCAGTGATGGTGAGCATTTTTTCATGTGTTTTTGGCTGCATAAATGTCTTCTTTTGAGAAGTGTCTCTTCATGTCCCTCGCCCACTTTTTGATTGGTTTGTTTGTTTTTTTCTTGTAAATTTGTTGGAGTTCATTGTAGATTCTGGATATTAGCCCTTTGTCAGATAAGTAGGTTGCGAAAATTTTCTCCCATTTTGTAGGTTGCCTATTCACTCTGATGGTAGTTTCCTTTGCTGTACAGAAGCTCTTTAGTTTAATTAGATCCCATTTGTCAATTTTGGCTTTTGTTGCCATTGCTTTTGTTGTTTTAGAGATGAAGTCCTTGCCCATGCCTATGTCCTGAATGGTAATGCCTAGGTTTTCTTCTAGGGTTTTTATGGTTTTAGGTCTAACGTTTAAGTCTTTAATCCATCTTGAGTTGATTTTTGTATAAGGTGTAAGGAAGGGATCCAGTTTCAGTTTTCTCCATATGGCTAGCCAGTATTCCCAGCACCATTTATTAAATAGGGAATCCTTTCCCCATTTCTTGTTTTTGTCAGGTTTGTCAAAGATCAGATAGTTGTAGATATGTGGCATTATTTCTGACGGCTCTGTTCTGTTCCATTGGTCTATATCTCTGTTTTGGTACCAGTACCATGCTGTTTTGGTTACTGTAGCCTTGTAGTATAGTTTGAATTCAGGTAGTGTGATGCCTCCAGCTTTGTTCTTTTGGCTTAGGATTGACTTGGCGACGCGGACTGCTTTTTGGTTCCATATCAACTTTAAAGTAGTTTTTTCCAATTCTGTGAAGAAAGTCATTGGTAGCTTGATGGGGATGGCATTGAATCTGTAAATTACCTTGGGCAGTATGGCCATTTTCACGATATTGATTCTTCCTATCCATGAGCATAGAATGTTCTTCTATTTGTTTTTATCCTCTTTTATTTCCTTGAGCAGTGGTTTGTAGTTCTCCTTGAAGAGGTCCTTCACATCCCTTGTAAGTTGGATTCCTAGGTATTTTATTGTCTTTGAAGCAATTGTGAATGGGAGTTCACTCATGATTTTACTCTCTGTTTGTCTGTTATTGGTGTATAAGAATGCTTGTGATTTTTGTACATTGATTTTGTATCCTGAGACTTTGCTAAAGTTCCTTATCAGCTTAAGGAGATTTTGGGCTGAGACAATAGGGTTTTCAAGATATACAATCATGTCATCTGCAAACAGGGACAATTTGACTTCCTCTTTTCCTAATTGAATACCCTTGATTTCCTTCTCCTGCCTGATTGCCCTCCCCAGAACTTCCAACACTATGTTGAATAGAAGTGGTGAGAGAGGGCATCCCTGTCTTGTGCCAGTTTTCAAAGGGAATGCTTCCAGTTTTTGCCCATTCAGTATGATATTGGCTGTGGGTTTGTCATAGAGAGCTCTTATTATTTTGAGATATGTCCAATCAATACCTAATTTATTGAGAGGTTTTAGCATGAAGGGTTGTTGAATTATGTCAAAGGCCTTTTCTGCATCTTTTGAGATAATCATGTGGTGTTTGTCTTTGGTTCTGTTTATAGGCTGGATTACATTTATTGACTTGCATATATTGAACAAGGCTTGCATCCCAGGGATGAAGCCCACTTGATGCTGGTAGATAAGCTGTTTGATGTGCTGCTGGATTCTGTTTGCCAGTATTTTATTGAGGATTTTGCATCAATGTTCATAAAGGTTATTGGTCTAAAATTCTCTTTTTTGGTTGTGTCTCTGCCTGGCTTTGTTATCAGGATGATGCTGGCCTCATGAAATGAGTTAGGGAGGATTCCCTCTTTTTCTGTTGATTGGAATAGTTTCAGAAGGTATGGTACCAGCTCCTCCTTGTACCTCTGGTAGAATTCGGCTGTGAACCCATCTTGTCCTGGACCCTTTTTGGTTGCTAAGCTATTGATTATTGCCACAATTTCAGCTGCTGTTATTGGCCTATTCAGAGATTCAGCTTCTTCCTGGTTTAGTCTTGGGAGGGTGTATGTGTCGAGGAATTTATCCATTTCTTCTAGATTTTCTAGTTTATTTGTGTAGAGGTGTTTGTAATATTCTCTGATTGTAGTTTGTATTTCTGTGGGATTGGTGGTGATATCCCCTTTATCATTTTTTATTGCATCCATTTGATTCTTCTCTCTCTTTTTCTTTATTAATCTTGCTAGTGGTCTATCAATTTTGTTGATCCTTTCAAAAAACCAGCTTGTGGATTCATTTATTTTTCGAAGGATTTTTTGTGTCTCTATTTCCTTCAGTTCTGCTCTGATTATAGTTATTTCTTGCCTTCTGCTAGCTTTTGAATGTGTTTGCTCTTGCTTTTCTAGTTCTTTTAATTGTGATGTTAGGGTGTCAATTTTGGATCTTTCCTGCTTTCTCTTGTGGGCATTTAGTGCCATAAATTTCCCTCTACACACTGCTTTGAATGTATCAAGAGATTCTGGTATGTTGTGTCTTGGTTCTCGTTGGTTTCAAAGAACATCTTTATTTCTGCCTTTATTTCGTTATATACCCAGTAGTCATTAAGGAGCAGGTGGTTCAATTTCCACGTAATTGAGCAGTTTTGAGTGAGATTCTTAATCCTGAGTTCTAGCTTGATTGCACTGTTATCTGAGAGATAGTTTGTTATAATTTCTGTTCTTTTACATTTATTGAGGAGAGCTTTACTTCTAAGTATGTGGTTAATTTTGTAATAGGTGTGGTGTGGTGCTGAAAAAAATGTATATTCTGTTAATTTGTGGTGGAGAGTTCTGTAGATGTCTATTAGGTTCGCTTGGTGCAGAGATGTATTCAATTCCTGGGTGTCCTTGTTGAGTTTCTGTCTCGTTGATCTGTCTAATGTTGACAGTGGGGTATTAAATTCTCCCATTATTAATGTGTGGGAGTCTAAGTCTCTTTGTAGGTAACTCAGGACTTGCTTTATGAATCTGGGTGCTCCTGTATTGGGTGCATTTATATTTAGGATAGTTAGCCCTTCTTGTTGAATTAATCCCTTTACCATTATGTAATGGCCTTCTTTGTCTCTTTTGATCTTTGTTGGTTTAAAGTCTGTTTTATCAGAGACTAGGATTACAACCCCTGCCTTTTTTTTGTTTTCCATTTGCTTGGTAGATCTTCCTCCATTCTTTTATTTTGAGCCTATGTTTGTCTCTGCACGTGAGATGGGTTTCCTGAATAGAGCACACTGATGGGTCTTGAGTCTTTATCCAATTTGCCAGTCTGTGTCTTTTAATTGGAGCATTTAGTCCATTTACATTTAAAGTTAATATGATTATGTGTGAATTTGATCCTGTCATTATGATGTTAGCTGGATATTTTCATCGTTAGTTGATGCAGTCTCTTCCTAGTCTCGATGGTCTTTACATTTCGGTATGATTTTGCAGTGGCTGCTACCGGTTGTGCCTTTCCATGTTTAGCCCTTCCTTCAGGAGCTCTTTTAGGGCAGGCCTGGTGGTGACAAAATCGCTCAGCATTTGCTTGTCTGTAAAGTATTTTATTTCTCCTTCACTTATGAAGCTTAGTTTGGCAGGATATGAAATTCTGGGTTGAAAATTCTTTTCTTTAAGAATGTTGAATATTGGCCCCCACTCTCTTCTGGCTTGTAGGGTTTCTGCCGAGAGATCCGCTGTTAGTCTGATGGGCTTCCCTTTGATGGTAACCCGACCTTTCTCTCTGGCTGCCCTTAACATTTTTTCCTTCATTTCAACTTTGGTGAATCTGACAATTATGTGTCTTGGAGTTGCTCTTCTCGAGGAGTATCTTTGTGGCGTTCTCTGTATTTCCTGAATCTGAATGTTGGCCTGCCTTGCTAGATTGGGGAAGTTCTCCTGGATAATATCCTGCAGAGTGTTTTCCAACCTGGTTCCATTCTCCCCGTCACTTTCAGGTACACCAATCAGACGTAGATTTGGTCTTTTCACATAGTCCCACATTTCTTGGAGGCTTTGCTCGTTTCTTTTTATTCTTTTTTCTCTAAACTTCCCTTCTTGCTTCATTTCATTCATTTCATCTTCCAGGGCTGATACCCTTTCTTCCATTTGATTGCATCGGCTCCTGAGGCTTCTGCATTCTTCACGTAGTTCTCGAGCCTTGGTTTTCAGCTCCATCAGCTCCTTTAAGCACTTCTCTGTATTGGTTATTCTAGTTATACATTCTTCTAAATTTTTTTCAAAGTTTTCAACTTCTTTGCCTTTGGTTTGAATATCCTCCCGTAGCTCGGAGTAATTTGATCGTCTGAAGCCTTCTTCTCTCAGCTCGTCAAAGTCATTCTCCATCCAGCTTTGTTCCGTTGCTGGTGAGGAACTGCGTTCCTTTGGAGGAGGAGAGGTACTCTGGTTTTTAGAGTTTCCAGTTTTTCTGCTCTGTTTTTTCCCCATCTTTGTGGTTTTATCTACTTTTGGTCTTTGATGATGGTGATGTACAGATGGGTTTTTGGTGTGGATGTCCTTTCTGTTAGTTTTCCTTCTAACAGACAGAACCCTCAGCTGCAGGTCTGTTGGAGTACCTGGCCGGCCGTGTGAGGTGTCAGTCTGCCCCTGCTGGGGGGTGCCTCCCAGTTAGGCTGCTCGGGGGCCAGGGGTCAGGGACCCACTTGAGGAGGCAGTCAGCCCGTTCTCAGATCTCCAGGTGTGTGCTGGGAGAACTACTGCTCTCCTCACAGCTGTCAGACAGGGACATTTAAGTCTGCAGAGGTTACTGCTGTCTTTTTGTTTGTGTCCTGCCCCCAGAGGTGGAGCCTACAGAGACAGGCAGGCCTCCTTGAGCTGTGGTGGGCTCCACCCATTTCAAGCTTCCAGGCTGCTTTGTTTACCTAAGCGAGCCTGGGCAATGGCGGGCGCCCCTCCCCCAGCCTCGCTGACGACTTGCTGTTTGATCTCAGACAGCTGTGCTAGCAATCAGCGAGACTCCGTGGGCGTAGGACCCTCTGAGCCAGGCGCGGGCTATACTCTCCTGGGGCACCGTTTCCTAAGCCCGTCGGAAAAGCACAGTATTCGGGTGGGAGTGGCCCGATTTTCCAGGTGCCGTCTGTCACCCTGGAAGGGGAACTCCCTGACCCCTTGCGCTTCCCGAGTGGGGCAATGCCTCGCCCCTGCTTCGGCTGGCGCACGGTGCGCTCACCCACTGACCTGCACCCACTGTCTGGCAATCCCTAGTGAGATGAACACGGTACCTCAGATGGAAATGCAGAAATCACCCATCTTCTGCGTCGCTTGCGCTGGGAGCTGTAGACCAGAGCTGTTCCTATTCGGCCATCTTGGCTCCTCCCCCCTCCATTCCTTTCTTTCAAAAGTATCTCAATATGTCTCCCAGGCTGGAGTGCAGTGGCAGAATCTCAGCTCACATTTCGTTTCACCATTCCTTTCCATTGCATTGCATTCCATTCCATTCCATTGCATTGCACTCCATTCCATTCCATTTGACTCCACTCCATCTATGCCATTGCACTCCACCAGATTCAATTTCATTCCTTTCCATTAGAATCCACTCCACTAAACTCAACTCTCCCCTACTCCACTGCACTCCATTCCATTCCATCAAATTTCATTTCATTCCATTCCACGCCACCCTACTCCTATCAACTCCAATCCACTCCAGTCCATTCCATTCCACTACACTCCATTCCACTCCACTCCAATCCCCTCCACTCCAATCCATTCCATTCCGTCCCTTTCCATTCCATTCAACTCCACTCCATTCCAATCCTTTATATCCCTTTCTGTGCCACTGCAGTCCACTCCACTCCACTCTATTTAATTCCATCCCATTCCATTCCTCTCTACTTCACCCCACTACACTCCTTCCACTCCACTCCATTCAATTCCATCCCATTGCATTCCACTACACTTCACCCCATTCCACTCCTTCCACTCCACTCCATTCCATTCCATCCCATTCCATTCCACTACATTTCACTTCACGTCACCCCACTTCTCTCTGCTACACTCCACTCCACTCCATTCCATTCTGTTCCACTCCATTCCCCTCCACCCCATTCCACTCCACTCCTGTCCACTGCACTCCACTCCATTCCACTTCAAGCCATTCCATTCCATTCCATTCCATTCCATTCCTTTCTTTACACAGGATCTCACTCTGTCACCCAGGCTGGAGGGCAGTGGAACAATATCACCTCACATTTCACTTCACCATTGCATTGCATTCCATTCAATTCCACAACAATCCACTCCACTCCACTCCATTCCATTCCAGTCCACTCCACTCCAGTCCACTCCACTCCTCTCCATTCCATTCTATACGTTTCCATTCCACTCCAATCTACTCCACGCAAGTCCAGTCCACACAGCTCCCCTGCACTCCTATTCAGTCCAATTCCCTCCACTTTATCCCAATCTATGCCATTCCATTCCAATCCATTCCACTCCACTCCACTCCATTCCACTCCACTCTCTTCCATTCAATTCTATCCAATTCCCTTAAACTCCATTCTACTCCACGCCAGTCCACTGCACACAACTCCACTCCACTAAACTCCATGTCATTCTATTCCATTCAATTTCCCTTCCTTCCATTCCATTACTTTCTTTCAACAGTATCTCACTCAGTCACTCATTCTGGGGTGCAGTGGCAGAATCTCAGCTCACACTTCATCTCACCATTCCATTCCATTCCATTCCGGTCCATCCCATTCCACTCCACTCCACTCCACTTCAATCCACTCCACTCCATTCCGCTTCTCTCCACTCCATTCTACGCAACTCCACTCCTTTCCATTCCATTCCATTCCACTGCATCCCACTACTCTCCACCCCAATCCACTGAATTCCATTCCATTCCATTCCACTAAATTCCACCCATTCTTTTCTATTGAGGGGATATCACTCTGACAACCAGGCTAGAGTGCATTGGCACAGTCTCAGCTCACATTTTATTTCGCTATTCCATTCCATTCTATTCCATTCCGTCCCATTCCCTTCCACTCCATTCCCCTCCACTCCTCTCCACTCCACTGCATTCCACTTCTCTCCGCTCCACTCCACTATACTCCAATCCATTCAATTCCATTCTATTCCACTCCATAGCATTGCATTTTTTTCTTTCGACATGATCTCCCTCTAACCCATGCTGGAATGCAGTGGCACAGTGTCAGCTCAAATTTCATTTCAACATTCCATTCCATTCCATTCCATTCCGGTCCATTCCACTCCATTCCATTCCACTCCACTCCATTCCACTCCACTCCTGTGCAATCCACTCTGTTCCATTCCTTTCCATTCCACTCGATTCCATTCCATTCCGTTCCATTCCATCCAAATCCACTCCACTCCACTCCATTCCATTCCACTCCATTCAATTCCATTCCATTCCATTCCATGCCACTCCACTCCACTCCCCTCCACCCCACTCCATTCTACTCAATTCCATTCCATTCCATTCCATTCCATTCCTTTATTTCAATAGGATCTCACTCTGTCACCCAGGCTGGAGTGCTGTGGCACAAATTCTCCTCACATTTCATTTCACCATTCTATTCCATTCCACTCCACTCAACTCCTCTCCACTCCCCTCCATTCCATTCCATCCCATTCCATTCAACTCCATTTGACTCCACTCGTCTCCACTCCATTCCACTCCACTGCATTCCAATCCATTTCATTGCATTCCACTCCTTTCCAATCCACTCGACTCCATTCCACTCCAATCCACTCCACTCCATTCCATTCCATTCCATGCCATTCCACTCCATTCCATTCAGTTTCTTTCTTTTGAAAGAATCTTGCTGTGACACCCAGTCTGGAGTTCAGTGGCTCAATCTCAGCTCACATTTCATTTTATCATTAATTTCAATTCCATTCCATTCATTTCCATTCCATTCCATTCTATTCCATTACACTCCATTCCACTCCACTACACTTAACTCCACTAGACTCCACTCCACCCCACTCCATTCCATTCCATTCCATTGCATTCCACTCCACTCCACTCCACTCCAGTCAATTCCATTCCATCCCATTCCATTCCACTTCACTCCACACTACTCCACTCCATTCCATTCCATCCCATTCCATTCCTCTCCATTCTACTAAATTCCACTCCATTCCATTCCATTCCATTCCGTTGCTTTCCACTCCTTTACAGTCCAATCCACTCCACTCCACTTAATTCCATTCCATTCCATCGCATTCCATTCCACTCCAGTCCATTCCACTCAATTACACTCCATTACACTCCACTCCACTTCATAAGATTCCATTCCATTCTGTTTCTCTCCAATCCATTCCATTACACTTCATTCCATTCCATTCCTTTCTTTCAACAGGATCTCACTGTGTCACCCAAACTGGGGTGCAGTGGGACAATCTCAGCTCACATTTCAATTCACAATTCCATTCCATTGCATTCCATGGCATTCCATTGCAGTGAATTCCATTGCATTGCATTCCATTCCATTCTACTCCATTCCACTCCAGTCCACTCCACTCCTCTCCATTCCATTCCATTCCATTTTATTCAACTCCACTATAGTCCACTACACTCCTCTCCGCTCCACTTCAGTTAATTTCATTCCACTCCATCCCTTTCCTTTCCACTCCTTTCTAGTTCACTCCAATCCCCTCCACAACATTCCGTTCCATTTCATTCAACTCCATTCCTTTCAATTCCTCTCTTTAGAAAATATCTCAATCTGTCGACCATGCTGGACTGCAGTGGCACAATCTCAGCTCATATTTCATTTCACCATTCCATTCCATCTCATTCCATTCCACTACATTCCACTGTACTCCACTTGACTTTGATACACAGAGGTCTACTCCACTCCATTTCATTCCATAATATCCCATTTCATTCCCCTCCATTCCACTCCACACCACTCCACTCCACTCCGTTCCATTCCATTCCTTTCCATTCCATTCCTTTCCATTCCATTCCATTCCATTCCATTCCATTCCATTCCACACGATTACACTCCTCTCCACTCCACTCCATTCCATTCCATACCATCCCATTCCATTCTTCTCCATTCCACTCCACTCCACTCCATTCAATTCTATTCGATTCCGTTACACTCCTTTACACTCCACTCCACTCCACTTAATTCCATTTCATTTCATCCCATTCAATTCCACTCCGGTCCTTTCCACTCCATCCCTTTCCATTCCTCTTCACACCACTCCAATCCACTCCATTGCTTTCCAATCCATTCAATTCCATTCCTTTCTTTCATCAGTATCTCACTCTGTCACGAAGCCTGCAGTGCAGTGGTACAATCTAAGTTGACATTTCATTTCACCATTCCTTTCCATTTCATACCATTCTTTTCCATTGCATTCCATTCCATTCAATCCCATTCCATTCCGCTCCACTCCACTACATTCCAATCCATTACATTCCATACTACCATTCCATTCCATTCCATTCCAAACCATTCCACTCCACTCCACTACACTCCATTCCATTCCTTCCCCTTCCATTCCACTCCACTCCACTCCATTCCATTCCATTCCATTCTGTTCCTTTCCACTCCATTACACTCCACTCCACTCTACTTAACTCCATTCCATTCCATCCCATTCAGTTCCAATCCAGTCCATTCCACTCAATTGCACTCCATTCCACTCAACTCCACTCCACTCCACTCCATAAGATTCCATTCAATTCCTTTCCTCTCCATTCCATTCCATTCCACTTCATTCCATTCCATTCCTTTCTTTCAACAGGATATCACCTTGTCTCCCAGGCTGGAGTTCAGTGGCAGTATCTCAGCTCACATTTCATTTCACAATTCCATTCCATTGCATTCCATTCCTTTCCATTCCACTCCATTCCACTACTCTCCCCTTCACTCCACTCCGTTTCATTCCATTCCATTCTATTCCACTCCACTCCAGTCCACTCCACTCCACCCCAATCCACTTCAGTTAATTTCATTCCACTCCATTCCAATCCATTCCACTACTCTCCCCTTCACTCCACTCCGTTTCATTCCATTCCATTCTATTCCACTCCACTCCAGTCCACTCCACTCCACCCCAATCCACTTCAGTTAATTTCATTCCACTCCATTCCACTGCACTCCACTCCATTCCATTCCATTCTATTCCAATACACTCCAATCCATTCCATTCCCTTCTTTCTACAGTATCTCTGTCGCCCTTGCTGGACTGCATTGGCACAATCTCAGCTCACATTTTATTTCACCATTCGATTCCATTTCATTCCATTCCACTCCATTCCACTGCAATCAACTCGACTCTGCTCCACAAAAATCTACTCCACTCCACTCCATTCCATAACATTCCATTCCATACCACTCCATTCCACTCCACACCACTACACTCCACTCCATTCCATTCCAAACCATTCCTTTCTAATCAACTGGATTCCATTCTTTTCTTTAAACAGTATCTCACTCTGTCACGCCGGCTGGAGTGTAGTGGCACAATCTCAGCAGACATTTCATTGCAACATTCCATTCCATTTCATACCATTCCTTTGTATTGCATTCCATACCATTACAGTCCATTCCATTCCATTCCACATCATTCCACTCCACTCCATTCCGTTCCATTACATTCCATTTCACTCCACTGTACTCCACACCACTAGACCCCACTCCACTCCACTCTACTGTCTTCCATTCCATTCCTCTCCATTCCATTCCGTTCCTTCCTTTCAACAGGATCTCTCTTTGTCACCCAGGCTGCAGTGCAGTTGCACAATCTAAGCTCACATTTCACTTCAGCATTCCATTCCAATCCATTACATTATATTACAATCCACGCCACTCCACTCTACTCCACTCCCCTCCACTACAGTCCACTCCATTCCACTCCATTCCACTCCACTCCACTCCATTTCATTCCACTCCATCCCATTCCTTTCCATTCCATTCCACTCCACTCCACTCCATTTCATTCCACTCCATCCCATTCCTTTCCATTCCATTCCACTCCACTCCACTCCACTGCAGTTCACTCCACTGTACTCTACTCCACTCCATTTCATTCCATTCCATTCCATTCCATTCCATTTCATTCCATTCCAGTGCACTCTATTCCATTCCATTCCTTTCTTTCAACAGGATCTCACTCTGTCACACAGGCTGGAGTGCAGTGGCACAATCTCAGTTGACACTGCATTTCAACATTCCATTACCTTCCATTTCATTCAATTCCGCTCCATTACTGTTCATTCCACTCCAATCTACTCAAGTCCACAGCACTCCCCTCCAACGCATTCCATTATATTTCATTCAATTCCACTCCATTCCACTTCATGACAGTCCCCTCCACTCCACTCCATCCCATTCCTTCCCACTCCTTTACACTCCACTCCACTTCACTCCACTCCACTCAACTCCTTTACAATCCATTGTATCCCATTCCATTCAACTTCATTCCTGTCCACTGAACTTCTGTCCACTCCACTTCACTCCACTCTTCACCACACTCCATTCCACTGCACTGCATTACATCACATTCCAACACATTCCATTCCACTCCTTTCCACTCCACTCCTCTGCATTCCAGTCCCCTCCACTCTACTCCAATCCATCTATTGCGTTCCATTCCATTCCAGTTCACAACATTCCATTCCTTTCTTTCGACCGGATCTCACTGTGTCACTCAGACTGGAGTGTAGTGGCACAATCTCAGCTCGCATTTTATTTCACCATTCCATTCATTTCCATTCTATTCATTTTCATTGTGCTCCATTGCATTCCTCTCCATTCCATTCCATTCGATTCCCCTTCAATCCTCTCAACTTTACTCCAGTCCACTCCATTCCATACCATTCCACTGCACCCCACTCCACTACACTCCATTCCATTCCACTCCATCCAATTAGACTCCACCCCATTCCATTCCATCCTGTTCCATTCCACTCCTTTAACTCCACCCCACTCCACTCCATTCCATTCCACTCCATCCAATTCCTTTCCATTCCATTGCACTCCACACCACTCCACTACACTCTATTCTATTCCATT
This sequence comes from Pongo abelii, assembly GCF_028885655.2. Lineage (NCBI taxonomy): Eukaryota > Metazoa > Chordata > Mammalia > Primates > Hominidae > Pongo > Pongo abelii. The sequence goes on from NC_071999.2 coordinate 3,821,656, forward strand.
CCTTTACTTTCCACTCCATTCCATTCCATTACTTTCCACTCCATTCCATTCCATTCCACTCCATTCCATTCCATTCCATTCCATTCCATTCCATTCCATTCCTTTCTTTCGATGGGATATCTCTTGGTCACCCGTGCTGAAGGGGATTGATACCATCTCGGGTCACATTTTATTTCACCTTTCCATTCCATTCCATTCCATTCCACTCCATTCCATTCCATTCCATTCCGTTCCAGTCCACTCCGTTCCATTCCGTTCCACTCCACTCCGTTCCATTCCATTCCACTCCACTCCACTCCATTCCATTCCATTCCATTCCACTCCACTCCATTCCATTCCATTCCATTCCATTCCACTCCACTCCATTCGACTCCACTCCACTCCCCTCCACTCCATTTCACTGCATTCCACTCCATTCCACTCCATTCCATTCCATTCCATTCCACTCCTCTCCTCTTGATTCTATTCCATTGCAGTCCACTCCACTCAACTCCACTCCTTTCCTTCCCATCCCCTTTCGTTCCACTCCACTCCACTCTACTCCACTCCCCTCCACTCCATTGCCTTCCATTCCTTTCCACTTAATTCCATTCCGTTCCTTCCTTTCAAGAGGATCTCACTCTGTCACCTAGGCTGGAGAACAGTGGCACCATCCAAGTTCACTTTTGATTTCACCATTCCATTCCACTCCATTCCATTCCATTCCATTCCATTCCATTCCATTCCATTCCATTCGATTTCGTTCCTTTCCATTCCATTCCATTCCATTCCATTCCATTCCATTCCATTACTTTACACTCTACTCCACTCCACTCCACTCCGTTCCATTCCATCCCATTCCATTCCACTCCATTTCACTCCAATCCACTCCTCCCCATGCCATTTCATTCAATTCAATTCCATTCCATTCCATTCCATTATATTCCATTCTTTTATTTCGACAGGATTTCACTCTGTCTCCCAGGCTATAGTACAGTGGCAAAATCTAAGCTCACATTTCATTTCACCACTACATTCCATTACAGTCCGTTCCACTTCACTCCACTCCACTCCATTCCACTCCCCTTCACTCCCCTTCACTCCCCTCCAATCCACTCCACTCCATTCTAATCCATTCCACTCTATTCCACTCCACACCACTCCACTCGACTCCAATCAAATATACACCTCTTCAATCCTCTCCAATCCATTCCACTCCATTCCCTTCCATTCCTTTCCGCTCAATTCTATTCCATTCATTTCTTTCAACAGGATCTCAATTTGTCACCCAGACTGGAGTGCCGTGGCACAACCTCAGCTAACATTTCATTTCACCATTTTATTATATTCCATTCCATACCACTCCATTCCATTAATTTCTATTCCACTCCACTCCATTCAACTCCACTTCCCTCCACTTCACTCCACTCCATTTCATTCCATTCATTTCCATTCCACTCCATTCATTTCCACTCCTTTCTTTCGACAGGATCCCACTCTGTCACCCAGGTTGCAGTGCAGTGACACACTCTCAACTGACTTTTCATTTCAGCATTGCATTCCATCACATTCTATTCCATTCCAGTCCATTGCATTCCATGCCATTCCATTTCATTCCAGTCCATTCCATTCCACTCCAATCCTTTACATTCCATTTCACTCCACTCCAGTCCAGCTTACTCCACTTCCCTCCATCCCATTCCATTCCACTCCCTTCCACTCCAAGCCACTCCCCTCCTCTCCATTCCATTCCATTCCACTCCACACCTCTCCACTCCACTCCATCGCATTTCATTCCACTACATTCCATTCCACTCCTCTCCTCTCTACACCACTCCACTCCTCTCTACACCACTCCACTCCACTACATTGCACTCCACTACACCATATTCCATTCCTCTCTGTTCAACTGTTCTCCAATCCATTGCATTGCATTCGATTCCTTCACATTCCACTTCATTCCACTCCACTCCACTCCAGACCACTCCATTCCATTCCATCCCATTCCATTCCTCTCCATTGCACTGCACTCCAGTCCACCCCACTTGACTCAAATCCAGTCCACTCCACTCCATTCCATTCCATTCCTCTCCACTCTACTCCTGTCTCTTCCATTCCTTTCCATCTCATTCCATTCCACTCCACTTCACTACATTCCATTCCATTCCATCCCATTCCATTCCACTCCATTCCACTCCATTTTTCTCCACTCCACTCCACACCACTCGACGCCACTCCACTACACTCTAATCCACTCCATTCAATGCCATTCCATTTCATTCCACTCCATTCCATCCCACTCCTTTCTTTCGACAGGATCTCACTCTGTCACCATGGCTGGAGTGTAGTGGCACAATCTCAGCTCATATTTCATTTCACCATTTCATTTCATTGCATTCCATTACATTCCATTCCATTACATTCCATCCCATTCCATTCCACTGCATTCCACTCCAGTCCACTCCACGAAATTCCACTGCAGTCCACTCTACTCCACTCCATTCCATTAAGTCTTATCACATTCCAATACATTCCACTACAATCCACTCCAATCTTGTCCATTCCACTCCACTATACTCCACTCCATTCCCTTGCATTCCACTCCATTCCATTCCATTCCACTCCACTCCACTCCATTCCACTACACTCCATTCCATCCCATTCCATTCCGCTCAACTCCACTTCACTCCGCTTGGCTCCACTTCAGTCCTTTCCATCCGATTCCATTCCACTCCATTCCACTCTATTCCAATCCACTCCATGGGACTCCACTCCACTCCATTCTACTCTATTCATTTCTTTGGAGAGGATCTCACAATGTCACGCAGGCTGGAGTACAGTGGCACAATCTCAGCTCTCATTTCATTTCAACAATCCTTTCCATTCCATTCCACCCCACTCCTATCCATTCCATTCCATTCCACACCATTCCCTTCCACTCAACTCCACCCCATTAAATTCCATTTAATTCTATTCCATTCCACTCCACTCCACTCCCCTCCACTCCACTCCAGTCCAATCCCTTCCATTCCAGTCCATTCCATCCCATTCCATTCCACTGCATTTCATTCCATTCCTTTCTTTCGACAGCATCTCATTCTGTCACCGAGGCTGGAGTGCAGTGGCACAATCTCAACTCACATTTCATTTCGCCATTCCATTGCATTTCATTGCAGTTTTTCCATTCCATTCCATTCCATTCCACTCCACTCCATTCCACTCTAATCCAATCTAATCCACTCCACTCGTTGCGTTCCATTCAATCCCATTCCACTACACACTTATCCACTCCACTCCACTCCACTCAATCCCATTCTATCCCATTTCATTCAACTCCATTCCACTGCACTCCACTCCAAGCCACTCCATTCCATTCCATTCCTTTCAATTCCACCCCATTCCATTCCATTCCTTTCTTTCCACAGGATCTCACTCTGTCACCCAGGCTGGAATGCAGTGGCAGAATCTCAGCTCTCATTTTTATTTCACCATTCCATTCCCTGGCAATCCATTCCATTCGATTCCATTGCATTGCATTCCATTCCAATGCATTCCATTCCATTCCATTCCATTGAATTCCATTCCAGTGCATTCCATTCCAATCCATTCCTTTGCATTCCATTCCACTCCAATCCCCTCCACTGCATACCATTCCACTCCACTCCCCTCCACTGCATACCATTCCAGTCCATTCCAATCAATTCCATTCCATTTCATTCCATTCCACTGCTGTCCATTCCAGTCCACTCTACTCCACTCCACTCCATGGCATTCCATCCCATTCCATTCCACTCCATTACACTTCACTCCAGTCTACGCCACTCCACTCCACGGTATTCCATCCCGTTCCATTCCACTCCATTACACTTCACTCCACTCTACTCCACAACACTCACTCCATTCCATTCTATCCCGTTCCATTCCTCTCCATTCGAAACCACTCCACTCTAATCCACTCCATTCCATTCCTTTCCTTTCAATTCCACTCCATTCCATTCCATTCCTTTCCTTCAGCAGGATCTCACTGTGTCACCCGGGCTGGAATGCGGTGGCAGAATCTCAGCTCTCATTATATTTCACAATTCCATCCATGGCAATCCATTCCATTCCCTTCCATTGCATTGCATTCCATTCCATTGCATTCCATTCCATTCCATTGCGTTGCATTCCATTGCGTTGCATTCCATTACATTGCATTCCATTGCATTGCATTCCATTCGATTCCATTCTATTGCATTCCATTCTACTCCTCTCCACTCCATTCCGTACCATTCCAGTACATTCCAATCAGTTCCATTCCATTTCATTCCAGTCCACTTCTGTCCATTCCAGTCCACTCCAATCCACTCCTCTCCACTCCATGCCATTCCATCCAATTCCATTCCACTCCATTCCACTCCATTCCATTCTACTCCACACCACTGCACTCCGTTCCATTCCATTCCACTCCATTCCATTCCACTCCTTTTTTTCGACAGGATTTCACTTTGTCATCCATTCTGCAGTTCAGTGGCACTATGTCAGCTAACTTTTCATTTCACTATTCCATTCCATTCCATTCCATTCCATTCTGTTCCATACTTTTCCTTTCACTTCCATTCCATTCCATTCCAGTCCAGTCCGCTCCAAGCCACTCCACTCCACTCCACTTCAGTGAACTCCATTACGCTACACCCCATTACACACCAATCCACTTCAATCAACTGCACTCCACTTCACTACACTCCATTCCATCCGATTCCATGCCATTCCTTTCCACTCGAATCTATTCCACTCTAATCCACTCCACTGCACTCCTTTCCATTGCATTCCATTCCCTTCCATTCCAATCCATTCTAGTACACTCAACTCCAATACCGTCTACTCCAATCCATTCCATTCCAATCCATTTCATTTCATTCTATTGCATTTCATTCCATTCCTTTCTTTCAACAGGATCTCCATCGGTCACCCAGGCTGGAGTGCAGTTGCACAATCTGAGCTGATATTTCATTTCACCATTCCATTCCATTCCATTCCATTCCATTCCATTCCACTCCATTCCATTGCATTCCATTCCATTTCATTGCATTCCACTACTTTCCACTCCATTCCACTCCATTACACTCCATTACACTCCACTCTAATCCACACCACTCCACTCCACTCCAGTCCAATTCATTCAACTCCATTCCATTCTATTTCATTCCATTCTACTCCAATCCACTTCGTTCTACTGCATTCTACTCCACCCCATCCCATTCCACACTATTCTTTTCACCTCCACTCCACTCCACTCCACTCCACTCCACTCCATTCCATTCCATTCCATTAAATTGTACACCACAACTTTCCATTCCTTTCTTTCCACAGGATCTCACGCTGTCACGCAGGCTGGATTGCAGTGACACAATCTCAACTCACACTTCATTACACCGTTCCATTCCGTTTCTTTCCATTCCTTTCCATCCCATTCCATTGCATTCCTCTCCACTCAACTCCATTCCACTCCAATCCATTCCACTCCACTCTACTCCACTCTACTCTAATCAATTCCATTCCATCCGATTATATTGCAATCTATTCCACTACACTCCACACCACTCGATTCCACTCCATTCCACTCTGCTCCCCTCCATTCCATTCCATTCTGTTCCACTACATTCCACTCCACTTCATTCCATTGCACTCGATCACATTCCATTGCATTCCATTCCACTCTATTCCACTCCACTCCATTCCATTCCATTGCATCAGATTCCTCTAAATTCCATTCCATTCCACTCCACTCCACTCCACTCCACTCCACTCTATTCCATACCATACAATTCCATTCCTTTCTTTCGAGAGGATCTCACGATGTCACCCAAGCTTGAATACAGAGGCAGAATCTCAGCTCACATTTCATTTCACCATTCCATTACATTGCATTCCGTTCCTTTCCTTTCCATTCTATTGAATTCCATTCCATTCCATTCCACTCCATTCAACTCCACTCCACTCCATTCCGCTACACTGCACTCCAGTCCACTCCATTCCATTCATTCCAATTCCAGTCCACTCCACTCCACTCCACTCCACACCTTTCCACTCCACTGTACTCCAGTCCACTTCATTGCATTCATTCCAACTGCATTCCAATCCACTTCACTCCACTCTACACCACTCCACCCCACTCCACTCCACTGCACTCCACTCCAGTTCATTCCATTCCATTCCATTCCATTCCATTCCATTCCATTCCATTCCATTCCACTCCATTCCATTCCATTCCATTCCATTCCACTCCATTCCATTCCATTCCACTCCATTCCATTCCATTCCACTCCCCTCCACTCCACTCCACTCCATTCCATCCTATTCCATTCCACTCCATTCAGATCCACGTTACTCCACTCCACCCCACTCCTTTCCATTCCACTCCACCCCATTCCATTCATCTCCACTCCACTCCACTCCATTCCATTCCATTCCATTCCATTCCATTCCATTCCATTCCATTCCCCTCCACTCCACTCGAATCCACTCCATTCCACTCTACTCCACTCCATTCCTTTGCATTCCTATCCACTCGTCTCCACTTCCCTCAATTCCACTCTACTCCATTCCATTCCGTTCCTTTCTTTTCCACTACACACCATTCCACTCCATACATCTCCAGTCCATCCCATTGCATTCCACTCCATTCCATGTCATTCCATTCCACTACATTCCACTCCACCGCATTCCACTCCAATCTATTTTATTCCAAACCACTCCATGCCACTCCATGAAACTCCACCGCACTCCACTCCATTTCATTCTGCTTCGCTCCATTCCACTCCATTCCACTCCACTCCATGCCGTTCCACTCCACTCCAGTCAATTCCATTCCATTCCCCTCCATTCCATTCCATTCCACTCCACTCCATTCCATTCCATTCCACTCCATTCCAGTCCATTCCACTGTATTCCACTCCACGTCACTCCATCCTACTCCATTCCATTGGACTCAATTCCACTACACTCATTTCCATTCCATTCCAATCAACTCCACTCCACTCCATTCCATTTTGCACCACTCCATTCCAGTCAATTCTACTCCACTCCACTCCTTTTGCCTCCCTTCCATTCCATTCCGTTCCGTTCATTCCATTCCATTCCACCCTACTTCACTCCTCTCCAGTACATTCCACTCCATTCCACTCCGCTCCATTCCACTCAATTGCATTCCACTCCATTTCATTTGATTCCACTCCATTCCTTTCCATTCCACTACCTTCCTGTCCAATACACTCCATTCCTCTCCACTCCACTCCATATCCACTCCATTCCATGCAGTTCCATTCCACTCCACTACATTCCATTCCATTCCACTGCATTCCATTCCATTCCATTCCATTCCACTCCACTCCACTGCTCTCCACTTCACTCCACGCTACTCAATTCCACTCCATTCCTTTCCACTCCACTCTATTCCTCTCCACTCCATTCCACTGCATTCCATTCCATTCCATTCCCCTTCACTCCACTCCACTCCCCTCCACTCCACTCCGTTCGATTCCTTTCCATTCCACTGCACTCCACTCCATTCCAATGCATTCCACTCCATTCCTCTCCACCCCTCTCCATTCCGTTCCATTTCATTCCATTCCATTCCATTCCATTCCACTTCTTTCCACTCCACTCCTTTCCACTCCACTCAACTCCATTCAATGGCATTCCATTCCATTCAATTCCATTCCATTCCAATCCATTCCACTCCATTCCATTCAATTCTCTCCTTTCCAGTCCATATCACTTCACTCCATTCTATTCCATTCCATTCCATTCATTCCATTCCACTCCACTCTATTCCCGTACATTACACACTATTGCACTCCACTCCACTCCATTCCACTCAATTGCCTTCCAGTACACTGCATTGCGTTCCCCTCAATTCCACTACACTCCATTCCACTCTATTCTCTTCCATTCCACTCCACTCTACTCCACTCCATTCCATTCCTGTTCATTCTATTCCACTCCATTCCATTCCTATCCATTCTATTCCACTCCATTCCTCTACAGTTCACTCCCTTCCACTGAGTCCATTCCACTCCATTCCATTGCATTCCACTCCACTTGACTCCATTCCACTCCACTCCATTCCAGTCCACTCAACTCCATTCCATTCCATTCCACTCCACTCCACTCCATTCTAATTCTTTCCACTCCATTCCTCTCCAATCCACTCCAATCCATTCCATTCCACTCTCTTCCACACCACTCCACTCCATTCCATTCCACTCCACTCCATTCCATGCCATTCCATTCCATTCCACTCAATTCCATTCCGTTCTTCTCCATTCCAGTCAATTCCACTCCACTCCTCTCCACTCCACTCCATTCCATTCCGTTCCATTCCATTCCATTCCATTGCATACCGTTCCATTATACTGCATTCCATTCCACTCCATTCCAGTCTATGCCACTGCATTCCACTCCACTCCTCTCTATTCAACTCCATTCCCCTCCATACTACTCCATTCCATTCCAATCCATTCCACTCCATTCCTTTCCATTCCACTACTTGCCACTCTAATCCATTCCATTCCACTCCACTCTACCCCTATCCTGTCCAGTCCTCTTCATTCCATTCCACTATATTCCACTCCACTCCACTCCTTTCCATTCCACTTCACTCCACTCCAATCCACTCCATTCCACTCCACTCCATTCCACTCCACTCCATTTCATTCCGTTCCATTCCATTCCACTCGACTCCACTCCATTGCACTGCTCTTCTCTCCACTCTATTCCATTCCATTCCACTTCATTCCATTCTGTTCCACTCTACTCCATTCATCTCCAATCCATTCCAGTCAACTCCATTCCCTTCCACTCCATTCGACTCCATTCCACTCCGCCCTACTCCATTCCACTCCACTCCACTCAATTCAATTGCATTCCACTCCATTCCTCTCCATTCCATTCCATTCCACTCCACTCCACTCCATTACACTCCACTTCACTCCTCTCCACTTCACTCCTCACCAATTCATTCCATTCCATTCGTTTCAACTCCAATACATGCCCTTACACACCACTCCATTCCATACCACTGCACTCCACTCCACTCCACTCCTCTCCTTTGAATTCCACTCCATTCCTTTCCATTCTTTTTTTTTCGAGAGGATCTCACTCTATCACAAAAGATGGAGTGCAGTGGCACAATCTCAGCTCACATTTCTTTTCACCGTTGCATTTCATTCTATTCCATCCCATTCCATTCAATACTATTTCATTCCGGTCGACTACACTCCACCCCATTCTATTCCACTCCATCCCCTTCCATTCGGCTCCATTCCAATCCACTCCACTCCACTGCACTGTATTCCATTCCATTCCATTTCACTCTCTTGCATTCCATTCCTTTCTTTCTACAGGATATCACTGTGTCATCCAGGCTGGAGTGCAGTGGCACAATCACAGCTCACATTACTTGTCACTTTCCAATGCATTGAATTCCATTCCATTGCATTCCATTGCTTTCCATTCCAATCCATTCCATTCCACTGAATTCCTTTCATTTCCAAAACACTCCTTTCCACTCCACGTAACTCCAGTCCACTACATTCCATGCCATCCTATTCCATTCCACTGAATTTCACTCCTCTCCAATCCACTGCACACCAATCCACTCCATTCCACTCCATCCCATTCCATTCCAATCAATTCCACAGCAATCCACTCCACCCCACTCCATTTCACTTCATTCCATTCCATTCCATGCCACTCTAATCCATTCCATTCCACTCTACACCACCACAATCCTCTCCAATCCACTTCATTCCATTCCTTTCCTTTCCACTCCACTCCATTCTACTCCATTCCATTCCACTCCACTCCACTGCATTGCACTGGACTCCATTCTGCTCCATTCCATTCCATTCCATTCCACTCGACTGCACTCCATTACACTCCACCCCACTCCATTGCACTTGTCTCCTCTCCACTTCATTCCGTTCCATTCCACCCCATTCCATTTCATTCCACTCTACTCCATTCCACTCCACTCCATTCCACTCCACTCCACTCCATTCCACTCCATTAGACTCCATTGCACTCCACCCTACTTCATTCCACTCCACTCCACTCCATTCAATTGCATTCCACTCCATTCCTCTGCATTCCATTCCATTCCACTCCACTCCAATTCACTCCCCTCCTCTTCACTCCTCTACAATCCATTCCGCACCATTCGTTTCAATTCCAATACATTCCCTTCGACACCACTTCATTCCACACCACTCTACTCTTCTCCACTCCTCTCCATTCCATTCCACTCCATTTCATTCCATTCCTTTTTTTCACAGGGTATCACCCTGTCACAAAAGATGGAGTGCAGTGGCACAATCTCAGCTCACATTTCTTTTCACTGTTCCATTGCATTCCATTCCATCCCATTCCATTCAATGCCATTTCACTCCCCTCCACTGCACTCCACTCCATTCATTCCACTCCATCCCATTCCTTTTGGCTCCATTCCAATCCACTCCACTGTACTCCACTCCACTCCATTCCATTCCATTTCACTCCATTGCATTCCATTCCTTTCTTTCTACATGTTATCACTGTCATCCAGGCTGGAGTGCAGTGGCACAATCTCAGCTCACATTACATGTCACTTTCCATTGCATTGAAATCTATTCCACTGCATTCCATGGCTTTCCATTCAATACCATTCCATTCCATTCCATTCCATTCCATTGAATTCCATTACACTCTTTCCACTCCATGTAACTCTAGTGCACTACATTCCATGCCATCTGAATCCATTCCACTGAATTCCACTCCTCTCCACTCCACTGCACTCCAATCTACTCCACTCCACTCCATCACATTCCTTTCTGATCCATTCCACTGCACTCCACTCCACTCCACTTCATTCCATTCCATTCCATCCCCTTCCATTCCTCTCCATTCCACTCCACTCCACTTCACTCCACTCCACTGCAGTCCACTCCACTCCAATCCATTCCATGTCATTCCATTCCAGTGAATTCCATTCCATTCCTTTCTTTCGACAGTATCTCACTCAGTTATTCATCCTGGAGGGCAGTGGCACAATCTCAGGTTCTATTCCATTCCGTTCCATTCGACTCCAGTCCACTCCACTGCACTCCACCATACTCCATTACACTCCATTCCACTCCATTCTATTCCACTACATTTCACACAACTCCATTCCATTCCATTTCACTCCACTCCACTCCATTCCATTCCAATCCATTCCACTCCACTCCATTCCATCATTCCATTCTATTCCACCCCACTACACCCCATTACATTCCACTACATTCCACTCCACTCCACTCCACTCTATTCCGCTCCATTCCATTCCATTCCATTCCATTCCATTCCTCTCCATTCCATTCCATTCCATTCCATTCCATTCCATTCCATTCCATTCCATTCCTTTCCACTCCATTCCACTTCATTTCATTCCACTCAACTCCACTCCAATCCATTCCACTCCACTCCATTCCAATCCATTCCACTCCATTCTTTGCCACTCTATTCCACTCCACTCCATTCCACTCCACTCCACTGAATTCTACTCCATTCTGTCCGTACGTTTCCATTATATTTCACTGCATTCCATTCCTCTCCACTCCGCTCCATTCCTCTCCAGTCAACTTCATTCAACTCCACTCCGCTACACTCCACTCCACTCCACTCCTCAATATTCTAATTCATTCCATTCCATTCAATTCCATTCCATTCCACTGCACTCTACCCCACTCCACTCCAGTAAAATCCATTCCACTCCATTCCACTCCATTCCATTCCTTTCCATTCCATTCCACTCCATTGCACTCCACTCCAATCCACTCCACTTCATTCCATTCCACTCCACTCCACCCCAATCCACTCCATCCCATACCACTGCACTCCATTCCATTCCATTCCACTCCCCTCAACCCCATTTCACTGCCCTACACTCCATCAAACTCCAGCCAATTCCACTCCACTACTTCCACTCCACGCTGTTCCATATAATTCCATGCCATGCCACTCAACTAAACTTCTTTCCACTGTACTCCACTCCAGTACATTATGCTCCATTCCATTCCACTCCATTCTATCCCAGTCCACTCCAATCCATTGCACTCCATTGTGTTCCATTCCATTCCATTCCATTCCACTCCACTCCAATCGACTCCAATGCACTCCACTCCACTACTGTCCACTCCACTCCACTCCACTCTATTCCTCTCAACTCCATTCCATTCCATTCTATTCCACTCCACTCCTCTCCATTCCACTCCACTCCCCTCCACTCCCCTCCATTCCACTCCACTCCACTCCATTCCAATCCATTCCACCCGATTCCATTCCATTCAACTCCATTCTAGTTCAATCCACTCCATTCCACTCCACTCCACTCCACTACATTCCATTCCATTCCATTCCATTCCATTCCTCTCCGCACAACAACCCTCCACTCCAATTCAGTCTATTCCATTCCACTCCACTCCATTCCATTAAATTCCACTACATTATCTGCCACTCCATTCCACTCCATTCCATTCCACTCCAATCCATTCCATTCTACTCCACTTCTTTCCATACCATTTCATTCCATTCCACTCCATTCCATTCCACCTCATTCCATTCCATTCCATTGCATTCCACCCCACTCCACTCTACTCCACTGCATTCCATTCCACTCCACTCCTCTCCATTCATTCCTATCCATTCCATTCCACTCCACTCCAATCCACTCCACTCCATCCCATTCCATTCCATTCCATTCCATTCCACTCCACTCCATTCCACTGCACTCCATAACATTTCATTGCATTCCATTCTACTCCACTGCATTTCACTCCACTCCACTCCATTCCACCCCAATCCACTCCAGTCCATTCCATTCCATTTCACTCCATTTCATTCCATTCCAATCCATTCCTATCCACTCCACTCCACTGAATTCCACTCCACTCCTCTCCATTCCACTCCTTTCCATTCCACTCCACTCCACTCCACTCCACTCCACTCCATTCTACTCCACTGCAATCCATTCCATTCCATATCATTCCTCTCTACTCCTCCCTACTCTACTCCACTTCATTCCACGCTACTCCATTCGATTCAATTCCATTACATTCCCCTCTACTCCACTCCATTCAACTCCAGTCCACTCCAATCCATTACATTCCACTCTATTCCACTACACTCCCCTCCATTCCATTCCGTTAGATTCTACTCCATTCCATTCCAATCTATTCCACTTCACTTCACTCCAATCCACTCCATTCCATTCCATTCCATTCAAATCCACTCCATTCTACTCCAGTCTACTTGAATCCACTCCACTACACACCATTCCGTTCCACTCTATTCTATTCCATTCAATTCCTTTCTTTCCATAGTGTCTCACTCTGTCACAAAGGCTGGAGTGCAGTGGCACAATGTCAGCTTACATTTCTTTTCACCTTTCCATTGCATTCCATTCCATCAATTTCCATGCCATACTATTTCACTCCACTCCACTCCATTCCATTCCATTCCACTCCATCCGAATTCATTCGAATCCATTCCACTCCAGTCAAGTCCACTCTACTCCACTCCATTTCATTCCATTCCATTCCTCTCCACTGAATTCCACTCCACTCCACTCCATTCCATTCCACTCCATCCCATTCCATTCGATTACATCTCACTGCACTGCATTCCACTCCACTCCATTCCACTCCACTGCACTCCATTCCACTCCATTCCACTCCCCTTCATTCCACTCCACTCCATTTCATTCCACTCTAATCCATTCCAGTCCACTGCACTCCATTCCATTTCATTCCATTCCACTCCATTCCACACCAATTCAATCCATTCCACTCCATTCCACTCCAATCCCTTCAACCCCATTCCAGTCCATTCCACTGTATTTCAGTCCACTCCACTCCATTCCACTCCATTCCATTCCCTTCCACTGCACTCCACTCCTTTCAATTAGAATCCATTCCACTCCACTGTATTCTATTCCACTCCACTCCACTCCACTCCACTCCATTCCACTCCATTCCTTTCCATTCCACTCTACTACACTCCATCCCAATCCAATCCACTACATTCTATTCCCCTCCACTTCATTCCAATGATGTAGAGTGAAGTTTATTGGATTGATGTGGAGAGGAGTGGAGTCAGTGAAGTGGAATGGAGTGGAGTGAATTGGATTCGAATGGATTGGAGTGGAGTGGAGTGGCGTTGAGTGCAGTGGAGTGGAGTGCAGTGGGTTCGAATGGAATGGAGTGGAAGCTGAGATTGTGCCAATGCACTCCAGGCTGAGTGACAGAGTGAGATAATGTCGAAAGAAACGAATGGAAGGCAACGTATTGGAGTGGAATGGATTGGAGTGGACTATAGTGGAGTGGAGTCAAATGGAGTGGTTTGGAATGAAGAGGAATGGAATCAGATGGAATGGAATGAAATGAAGTGGAGTGGAGAGGACTGGTTTGAACTGCAATGGAATGGAGGGGAATGGAAAGGAATGAAGTGGAATGGAGTGGAGTGCAATGGAGTAGAGAAGAGTGTAATGGAGTGGAATGGAATTGGATATAATGGAATGTAGTGGAGTAGAGTGGAGTGTAAAAGAGCGGACTGCAGTTGAATGCAAATGAATGAAATGGAATGGAATGGAATGCAAAGGAATGCAATGGAATTGAATTCAATGCAATGGAAAGTGACATGTAACGTGAGCTGAGATTTTGCCACTGCACTCCAGCCTCAGTGACACAGTGATATCCTGTTGAAGGAAAGGAGTGGGATGCAATGGAGTGAAATAAAATGGAATGGAACGGAATGGAGTGGAGTGGAGTGCAGTGGAGTGGATGGGAATAGAGTCGAATGGATGGGATAGAGAGGAATGGAATGGAGTGGAGTGCAGTGAAGTGGAGTGAAATAGTATTGAATGGAAAGGGATGGAATGGAATGCAATGGGGAGGTGAAAAGAAATTTGAGATGAGATTGTGCCACTGCAATCCAGCTTTGTTACAGATTGAGATCCTGTGGAAATAAAGGAATGGAATGGAATGGAGTGGAATAGAATGGAACGGAGTGGAGTGGAGTGGAGTGGTTTGGAATATAGTGGCGTGGAATGGAATGAAATGGAGTTGAAAGGAATTGAATGGTATGGAATGGATTGGAGTGGAGAGGAGTACAGTGGATTGCAGTGGAGTGGAGTGGAATGGAGTGGAATGAAATGGAATTCAGTGGAATGGAGTAGAGTGGAATGGAATGAAATGGAGTGGAAGTGAATGGAGAGGAATGGAGGGTATTGGAGTGGAAGAGTAGAGTGGGTCAGAATGGAGTGGAATGGATTGGAATGGAGAGGAATGTAATGTAATGTAATGGAATGGAATGAAGTGGAGTGGAGTGGAATGAACTGGAATGGAATGATTAGGAGAGGAATGGAATGGAATATAATGGAATGGAATGAAATGGCGTGGAGTGGAAAGAACTGGAATGGAATGTATAGGAAAGGAATGGAATGGAAGGGAGTGGAATAGAATAGAGTGGAATGGAATGGAATGGTACAGAATGGAGGAGAGTGGAGTGGAATAGAGTGGATTGGAGCGGAAAAGAGTGGAATGGAATGGAATGGTATGGAATGGACTGGAGTATGGTGGAACGGAGTGAAATGGATTGGAATGGAGAGGAATGGAGTGCAATGTAATGGAAAGGAATGAAGTAGAATGGTGAAGAATGGAATGGAATGCAGTGCAGTGGAATGGAATGGAGTGGAGTGGAATGGAGAGGAATGGAATGGAGTGGAATGGAGGGGAATGGAGTGGAATGGAGTGGAGTGGAGTGGAATAGATTGGAATGTACTGGAATGGAGTGGAATGGAATTGAATGGAGTGGAGTGGAGTGGAGTGGAAAGAACTGGAATTCAACGGAATGGAATGGAATGGAATGGAATTCAATAGAATGGAGTGGAATGGAATGGAATGGCATGGAATGGAGTGGAGTAGAGTGGAATGGAGTTGACTGGAGTGGAAAAGAAGAGTGGAATGAAATGGAATAGAGTGGAGTGGAGTGGAATTGAGAGGAATGGATTGGAATGAAGTGGAGTGCACTGGAATGCAATGGAATGGAATGGAGCAGATTGGAGTCGAATGGAGAGGAGTGGAAGGGAGTGCAGTGGAATGGAAAAGAGTGGAATGGAGTGGAGTGGAATGGAATGAAATGGAGTGGAGTGGAATGGAGTGGAGTGCAATTGACTGGATTAGTGTGGACTGGAATGGCGTGGAGTGGATTGGAGTGGAGTAAAGTGGAGTGGAATGGAATGAAGTGGAGTGAAATGGCATGGAGTGCAGTGGAATGGAATGGAATGGAGTGGAATGGAATGGAGTAGAGTGGAATGGAGTGCAATGGAATTGAGTGGAGTGGAGTGAAGTGGAATGGAGTGGACTGGACAGGAATGGGGTGGAGTGGAATGGAATGGACTGGAATGGAAAGGAATGGAATGGTGTGGTATGAAATGGAGTGGTGTGAAATGAAATGGAATGGAGTGCAATGTAATTGAGTGGAGTGGAGTGAAGTGGAATGGAGTGGAGTGGACAGGAATGGGGTGGAGTGGAATGGAATGGACTGGAATGGAAAGGAATGGAATGGTGTGGTATGAAATGGAGTGGTGTGAAATGAAATGGAATGGAGTGAAATGGAATGGAACGGATTTGAGTGGAGAGAAATGGTGTGGAGTGGAGTGGAATGGATTGGAGTTGATTGAAATAGATTAGAGTGGAACGGAGTGTAGTGTAGGTCATTGGAGGTAATGGATTGGAGTAGAATGGAGTAGCGTGGATTTTAATGGAATGGAGTGGATTGGAATGGAATGGAATGGAATAGAATGGATTGGAGTGCAGTGGAACGGATTGCAGGCAAGTGGAATGGATTTGAGTGTAGTGTAGTAGAATGGAATGGAGTGGATTGGAATGGAGTAGAGTAGCACGGAGTGGAGTGGAGTTCAGTGGAGATTAATGGAATGGAGTGGAGTGGAATGGAGTGGAATGAAATTGAATGGAATGGAGTGGAGTGGAGTGGAATGGAGTGGAGCGGAGTGGAATGGAGAGGATTGGAATTTAGTAGAATGGAGTGGATTGGATTGGACTGGAATGGAGTGGAGTGGAATGGAATGGAGAGGATTGGAATGTAGTAGAATGGAGTGGATTGGATTGGACTGGAATGGAATAGAGTGGCATGGAGTGGAATAGAATGGAGTGGAATGGAGGGGAATGGAATGGAATGGAGTGGATTGGAATTGAATGGGATGTAGTGGAAAGGAATGTAATGGAGTGTTGTGGAATGGAATGGAGTGCAATGGAATCGAGTGGAGTGGAGTGGAGTGGAACGGAGTGGAGTGGAGTGGAAAAGAGTTGAATGTAATGGAATGGAATGGAGAAGACTGGAATGGAGTGGACAGGAACGGAGTGGTGAGGAAAAGAATGGAATGGAAAGGAATGGAATGGAATGGAATGGACTGGAGTGAAGTGGAATGGAGTGGAGTGGAGTGGAATGTAGCACAGTGGAATGTAACGGAATGGAAAGGAATGGATTGATTGGAGTGGAACGGAGTGGATTGGAGTGCAGGGGACTGGAATGGAATGGAATGAAGTGGAGTGGAGAGGACTGTAAAGAAATGGAATGGAATGGAAAAGGATGGAGAGGAAAGGAGTGGAGTGGAATGGAGTGCACTGGAAGGGAGTGGGATGGAGGAGAGTGGAATGGAACAGAGTGGGGTGGAGTGGAGTAGAAAGGAGTGTAGTGGAGTGCAGTGGAGTGATGTGGTGTGGAATTTAGTGGAAAGGAAAAGAATGGAGGGGAGCTTAATGAAATGGAGTGGATTGGAGTGGAGTGGAGTGCAATGGAATGGAATGGAGTGGAATGGAATGGAGTGCAGTTGAATGGAAAGGAGTGGAGTGGACTGGCGTGGATTTCAATGGAGTGAAGTGGAGTGGAGAGGAGTAGAGTAGAGTGGAACGGAGTGGAATGGACTGGAGTGGAGTGAAGTGGAGTGGAATCGATGGAGTGATGTGAAGGGGAATGGAGTGGAATGGACAGGAGTGGAGTGGAGTGGAATGGAATGGAGTGGAGTGGAGGGGAAAGGAGTGGAATGGACTTGAGTGGAGTGGAGTGGAATGGAATGGACTTGAGTGGAGTGGAATGGAGAAAAAAGGAATTGATTGGATCGGAGTGAACTGGAGTGGAGTTGAATGGAGTGGAAAGGAATAGATTGGATTGGAGTGGACTGCAGTGGAGTGGAGTGGAGTTGAGCGCAATAGAAGGAGTGGAATGGAATGGAAGGGAGTGGAGTGGAATGAAAGGGAACAGAATGGAGTTCAACGAAGTGGAGAGTAGTGGATTGGAATGGATTAGGGTGGACTGGAAAGGAGTGGAGCAGAGAGGAATGGACTGGAGTAGAGTGTAATGGAATGGAGAGGAATGGTATCTAATGGAAAGGAGAGGAGTGTAATGTTATGGAATGGAGTGGAAGGGAGTGGAATGGAGGGTAGTGCATTGGAAAGGAGTGGAATGGAATGGAAAGGTTTGGAGAGGAGTGGAGTGGAATCGAGTGGAATATAGTGGAGTGCAATGGAGTGTAGTGTAGTGGAATGGAATGGAGTGGAATGGAATGGAGTAGAATGGAATGGAGTTGAGTGCAGTGGAGTAGAGAGGAGTGGAATGGATAGGAAGGAATAGAATGGATTGGAGTGGAGTGGAATGGAATAGAATGGAGTAGAGTGGAAGGGAGTGCAATGAAATAGAGTGGAGTGGAGTGGATTGCAGTGCAATGGAATGGAATGGAGTGGAGTGGAGTGGGGTGGACTGGCATGGAGTAGAATGGAGTGGAATTGAATGGAGTGGAGTGGACAGGAAAGGAATGCAATGGAGTAGAGTAGAATGGAGTGGAGCAGAGTGGAACTGAGTGGAAAGGAATTGAGTAGAGTTAAATGGAATGGAGTAGAGTGGAGTGCAGTGGAGTGGAATGGAATGGAAAGGAGTGGAGTGGAGTGGAATGACTTGGAGTGGTGTGGAATGGATTGGCGTGGAATATAGTGGAATGGAAAGGAGTGGAGGGGAGTGGATTGGACTACAGTGGAATGTATTGGAGTGTAGTGGAGTGCAATGGAGTGGAGTGGAGTGGACTTGAATGGAGTGGAGTGGAATGGAATGGAGTGGAATGGAATGGAATGGAGTGGAGAAGAATGAAGTGGAGTGGAATGGAATGGAGTGGAATTTAATAGCGTGGATTAAATGGAATGGAGACGAGTGGAGAGGAGTGGAGTGGAATGTAACGGAGCAGAGTGGAATGGATTGGAATCGAGTGGAATGGAAAGAAGTAGAGTGGAATGGAGTGGAATGCAGTGAAGTGGAATGGAGTGGAAAGGAATGGATTGGAACGGAGTAGAGTGGAAAGGAATGGAGTTGGTGGAGAAGAATGGAACGTAGAGAAGTGGAAATGAGAGGAGTGGATTGGAATGGAATGCAGTGTTGTGGAGTTTAAAGCAATGCAACGAACTGGAATGGAATGGAATGGAATGTAGTGGAATGGAATGGAATGAGATGGAGTAGACTCGTATGTTATTGAATGGGGTGGAGTGGAGTGGACTGGAAAGGAGTGGATTGGAGTGGAATGGAATGCAGTAGAGTGGACAGGAATGGAATGGAGTGGAGTGGAATGGAACGGAATATAGTGGAATGGAATGGAGTGGAGTCAAATGTTCTGCAATGGAATGGAGTGGAGTGGAGTAGAGTGGATTGGGGTGCGATGGATATTAATGGAATGGAATGGAGTGGATTGGAATGGAATGGAGTGGAGTGGAACGGAATGGAATGGTGTGGAATGGAATGGAGTTGAGTGGAGTGGAGTGGAGTGGACTGGAATGGATTGCATTGGAATGGAATGGAGTATAATGGAAAGGAATGGAATGGAGTGTAGTGGAATGGAGTGGATTGGAATGGAATGGAATGGAATGGGGTGGAGTGGACTGGAACGGAGAGGAATGGATTGGAATTGGGTAGATTTGAATGGAATGGAAAGGAATGGGATGGAGTGCAGTGGAATGGAGAGGAATGGATAGGAATGGACTGGAACAGAGTGGATAGGAATGAAAGGGAATGGAATGGAGTGAAGTGGAATGCAATAGAGTAGAGTGGAATTGAATGGAATGGAGTGGAGTGTAATGTAACTGAATGGAATTGATTGGAGTGGAGTGGAATGGAGTGAAGTGGAATGCAGTCGAGTGGAGTGGAGTGGAATGGAATGGAATGGGGTGGAGAGGAGTGGAGTGGAATGGAAGGGAGTGGAATGGAACGGAGTGGAATGGAGTGGACTGGAGTGGATGGAATGGAGTGAAGTGGAATGGAATGGAATGGAGTGCAGTGGAATTAAAGGAGTGGGGTGAAATGGAATGTAGTAAAGTGGAATGGAGTGGAATTGAGTGGGGCGGACTGGAATGGAGTGGAATTGAGTGGAGCAGACTGGAATGGAGTGGAGTGGATTTAGTGGACTGAAATGGAGTGGAGTGGAATGAAATGAAGTGGAATGGAAAGGAATGTAATGTAAAGGAGTGTAATGGAGTGGAATGGAGAGGAGTGTAGTGGAAAGGATTGGAAATGAATGGAATGGAGTGGAGGTTAGTGGAATGGAGTGGCATGGATTGGAACGGAGTGAAGAGGGATGGAATGGAATGGAATAAAATCGACTAAAGTGGACAGGAATGCAGTGGAGTGGAATGAAGTGGAGTGTAGTGTAATGGAATGGAATGGAGTGGATTGGAAGGGAGTGGAAAGGAATGGAGCGGAATGGAGTGACGTGGAATAGAGGGTAGTGGAGTGTATGGAGTGGAGTGCAGAGGAATGGAATGGAATGGAGTGGAGTGGAATGGAATGGCTTGGAGTGGAATATAATATAGCGGTGTGCAGTGGAGTGGAGTGGAATGGAGTGGAGTGGACTGGATTGGATTGGATTGGAGTGGAATGGAGAGAAATGGAATGGAATGGACAGGAATGGAGTGGAGTGGAGTGGAATGGAGAGGAGTGGATTGGAGTGGACTTGAGTGGGACAGAATGGAACGGAGTGGAGTGGAATGGATTGGAGTGGAGTGGAATGTAGTGGAATGGAATGAAGTGGAATTAATTGGAATGGAATTCAGTGGAGTGGAGTGGAATGGAAAGGAGTGGAGTACAATGGATTGTAGAGGAATGGATTGGTGTTGAATGGAGTGGAATGGAACGGAGTTGAATTGAATGGATTTCAGTGGAGTGGAGTGGAGTGGAGTGGAATGGAATTGAGTGGAATGGAATGGATTGGAATGGAATGGAGTGGAGTGCAGTGGAATGGAATGGAGTGGAGTGAATTGGATTGGAGTGGAATATAATGGAATGGAGTGGAGTGGAGTAGTATGGAATGGAATGGAATGGAACGGATTGGATTGGATTGCAGTGGGGTGGATTGGAGTGAAGCGGAGTGGAGTGGAAATGGCTGAAGGGGAGTGCAATGGAATGGAATGGAGTGGAGTGGAGTCACTGCAGTGAAGTTCATTGGAAATGGAATTGAATGGAATGGAGTGGAGTGGTACGTTATGGAGTGGATTAGAATGCAATGTAGTGGACTGGAGTGAAGTGGAATGGAGTGGAGTGGACTGGAATGGAGAGGAGTGGAATAGAAGGAAGTGGGATATAATAGAACGTAGTGGAGTGGAGTGCAGTGGAGTGGATTGAAATGGAGTGCAGCTGAGTGGATTGGAATGGAATGGAATGGAGTGGAGTGGAGTGGAATGGAGTGGAATGGAATGGAGTGGAGTGTAGTTAAATGGAATAGAAAAGAGTAGAGTGCTATGGAATGGAAAGGAATGGAGTGGAATGGTTTGGACTGGAGTAGATGGAGTGGAGTGCAGAGGAAGGGAATGGAATTGGAATGGAGTGGAGTGGAATGGAATGGAGTGCAGTGGAATGGTGTGGAGTTCAAAGGCATGGAATGGAATGGAGTGGAGAGGAATGGAGTGGAATGGAGTGGCATGGAGTGGAATGAAATGTAGTGGAATTAAATGGAATGGAATACTGTGGAATGAACTGGAATGGAAAGGATTGGAGTGGAGTTGACTGGATTGGAATTGAACGGATTGGAATTAAATGGAATGGAGAGGAGTGGAGTGGAATTGAATGGAGTGGAATGGAATGCGATGGAATGGAATGGATTGGAATGGAATAGAGTGGATTGCCCTGGAATGAAATGGAATGGAGAGGAGTGGAATAGAGCAGAGTGGAGTGGAATGTAATGGAATGGATTGGAGAGGAGAAGAGTGCAGTGGAAAGGAATTTAATGGAATGGAGAGGAGTGGAATGTAATGGAGTGTAGTGAAATGGAATGTAGTGGAGTGCAATGGATTGTAGTGGACTGGAATGGAACGGAGTGGAATGGAGTAGAACGGATTGGAATGGAGTGGAGTGGAATGGAATGGAATAGAATGGAGCGTAGTGGAGTGGAATGGAGTAGAGTGGAATGGAGTGGATGGGAGTGGAAAGGAATGGATTGGAGTGGAGTGAAATGGAGTGGAGTGGACTGGAAAGGAGTGGAGTGGAATGGAATGGAATAGAATGGAGCATAGTGGAGTGGAATGGAGTAGAGTGGAATGGAGTGGACGGGAGTGGAAATGAATGGATTGGAGTGGAGAGAAATGGAGTGGAGTGGACTGGAATGGAGTGGAGTGGAGTGGAATGGAGTGGAGTGAACTGGAGTGGATTGGAGTGGAATGGAATGGAGTCGAATGGAATGGAATGGAGTGGGGAGGAGAAGAATTGTGTGGAGTGCAATGCAATGAAGTGGAGTGGAATGGAATGGAGTGGAATGAAGTGGAGTGGAATGTAATGGAGTGGAGTGAAGTAGAATGGAGTGGAGTGGACTGGAATGGAGTGGAGTGGAGTGGAATGGAGTGGAATGAAATGGAGTTGAATTAAACGGAATGGAGTGGAGTGGTGTGGAGAAGAATGGAATGGAGTGAACTTCAATCCGTTGGAATCGAATGGAGGGGAGTGCATTGGAGTGGAAGGAAGTGGAGTAGATTAGAAAGGAAAGGAATGGAGTGGAATGGGATGGAAAAGAGTGGATTGTAGTGGAGTAGAGTGGCATGGAGTGGAATGGAAAGGAATTGAACAAAGTAGAGTGGAATGTAATGGAGTGTGGTGGAGAGGAGTGGAATGGAGAGAATTGGAAATGAGGGGAGTGTATGGGAATGGAATGGAGTGGAGTGGAATGGAACGGAATGGAATGGAGTGGAATGGAATGTCATGGAGTAGAGTGGAATGGAGTGGAATGCAATGGAGTGGAATGGAATGGAGTGGAACGGATTGGAATGGAATGGAGCTGAGTGGAGTGGAATGGAGTGGAACGGAATGGAGTGGATTGGAGTGGAGTGGAGTGCAGTGGAATGGAATGGAGTGGATTGGAGTGGAGTGGAGTGCAGTGGAATGGAATTGATTGGAATGGAGGGGAGTTGAATGGAATGGAGTGGACTGGAATGGAATGGAGTTTAGTGGATTGGAGTGGACTGGAATGGAGTGGAATGGAATGGAATGGAGTGGAAAGGAAGGATTGGAATGGAGTGAAGTGGAATGCAGTACAGTGGAATGGAGTAGAGTGGAATGGAACACAATATAGTGGACTGTAATGGAATAGAATGGAATAGAGTGGACTGTAGTGGAATGGAGTGGAAAGGATTAGAATGGAGTGGAGTGGAATAGAATGGAAATGAATGGAGTGGAGAGGAATGCAATGGAGTAGAGGTTAATGGAATGGAATGGAGAGCAGTGGGATGGAATGGAAGGGAATGGAGTAGTGTGGAATGGAATGGACTGGAAAGGAGTGGAGTGGAGTGGAATGGAGTGGAGAGGAATGCAGTGAAGTGGAGAGGAATGGAATGGAATGAAGTGGAGTGGAATGGAGTGGAATGGAATGGAGTGGAATGGATTGGAGTGGAGTCAATGGAGTGAAGTGCAGTGGAATGGAATAGAGGGGAGGGGAGAGGAATGGAATGGAGTGGAGAGGAATGGAATGTAGTGGAGTGGAGTGGAGTGGAGTGGACTGGAAGGGAGTAGAGTGGAATGGAATGAAGTGGAATGTAATGGAATTTAATGGAGTGGAGTGGAGTGGAGAGGAATGGAGTGATGTGGAGTGGAAAAGATTGGAATGCAATGGAAAGGAAAGGAGTGGATTGGAGTGGAATGGGGTGGAATGGATTGGAATGGAATGGAGTGGAGTGGAGTGGAATGGAGTAGAATGGAATGGAGTGGAATGTAGTGGAATGGAATGGAATGGAGTGGAGTCGAATGGAGTGAAGAAGAATGTAGTTGAATGGAGTGGAGTTTAATGGATGTAATGGATTGCAGTCGAATGGAATGGAATGGAATTTAGTGAATTGTAATGTAATGCAGTGCAGTGGAGTGAAGAAGTATGGACTGGAGTGGAGTGCAATGGAGTGGAGTGGAATGTAATGGTGTGGAATGCATTGGAATGGAATGGAGTGGAGTGGAGTGCAATGGATTGGAATGGAATGGAGTGGAGAGGAGTGGAATGGAGTACAATGGAACGGAGTGGAATTAAATGGAATGGAGTGGAGTGGAGTGGTGTGCAGTGTAATGGAAAGGAGTGGAGTGGAATGGATCAGAATGGAATGGATTGGAGTGTACTGGAATGGAATGGAATGAGTGGAGTACAGTGGAGTGGAGTTGAGTATAACGGAATTGAATGGAATGGAGTGGAGTGGAATGGAATGGAATGGAAAGGAATGGAGTGGAGTGGAGTGGCAAGGAGTGGGGAGGATTGAAGTGGAGAGGAGTGGAGTGGAAAGGAGTGGAGTGGAGTGGAATGGAATGGTATGGATTGGAGTGGAATGGAATGGAATGGAGTGGAGGGAAATGGAAGGGAATGGAATGCAGAAGAGTGGAGTGGAATGGAGTGGAGTGGAGTAGGGCGGAATGGAATGGAATGAAGTAGAGTGGAATGGAGTAGAATAGAATGGAGTGGAATGGAGTGTTGTGGAGTGGAGTGGAGTGCAGTGGAATGGACTGGAATGGAGTGCGGTGGAATGGAATGGAGTGGAATGGAAAGGAATGTAATGCAGTGGAGTGGAAAGGAGTGTAGTAGAATGGAATGGATTGGAGTAGAGTGGAATGGAATGGAATGGATTGGAACGGAATGGAAGGGAATGGAACGGAATGGAGTGGAGTGAAATGGAATGGAATGGAGTGGAGGGAAATGGAAGGGAATGGAATGCAGAAGAGTGGAGTGGAATGGAGTGGAGTGGAGTGGAAAGGATTGGAATGATATGTAACAGAATGGAATTTAGTGGAGAGGAGTGGAATGGAGTGGCATGGATTGTAATGAAGTGGAGTGGAGTGGAATGGAATGGAATGAAACGGAGTGGAGTGGAGTGGATTGGACTCGAATGGAGTGGAGTGGAATGGAGAGGAGTGTAGTGGAATGGAATGGAGTTGAGTGGAATGGAGTGGAAAGGAATGGAATGGAACAGAGAGGACTGGAGTGGATGGAGTGGAGTGCTGCGGAATGTAATAGAATGCAATGGAGTCGAGTGGAATTGAATGGATTGGAGTAGAATGTTATGTAGTAGAGTGGAGTGGAGTGTAATGAAGTGGAGTGCAATGGAATGGATTGAAGTGCAATGGAATTGAATGGAGTGGAATGGAATAGAATGGAATGGTGTGGAGTGGAATGGAATGGAGAATCGTGGAATGGAGTGGAGGTTAGTGGAATGGAGTGGAAAGTAATGGAGTGGCATTAAATGCATTGGACGGGAGTGGATTGGATCAGACTGGAATGAAATGGAGAGGATTAAACTGGAATGGTTTGTGGTGGATTGGATTGGAGAGGAGTGGAGTGGAAAGCAATGGGATGGGGTGGAAAGGAAAGGGGCGGAGTGTAATGGAATGGAATGGAGGGGAATGGAATGGAATGAAATGTAGTGTAATGGAACTTATTGGAGTGGAATGGAATGGAGTTGAGTGGAATGGAATGGAGTGCAAAGGAGTGGAATGGAATGGAGTGGAGTGGAATTGAGTAGAGAGGAATGGAATGGAGTGGAATGGAATGGAATGCAATGGAGAGGACTGGAGTGGAATGGAGTGGAGCAGAGTGGTATGGAGTGGAATGGAGTGGAGCAGAGTGGTATGGAGTGGAATGGAGTGAAATGGAATGGAATGGAATGGAATGTAGAGGAGTGGAGTGGAATGCAGTGGAATGGTTTGGAATGGAGTGGAGTGTAGTAGAATGGAATGGAGCAGATTGCAGTGGAATAGAATAGAGTGGAATGGAGTGGAGTGGAGTGGTTGGAGCAGAGTGTTGTGGAATGGAATGGAATGGAATGGAATGGAGTGGAGTGGAGTGGCATTTAGTGGGATGGACTAGAATGGAGTGGAGTGGAGTAGAAAGGAGTGGAACGGAATGGAATGGAATGGACTTTAGTGTAATGGAATGGAGTGGAGTGTAATGGAGTAGACCGGAGTGGAATGGAATGGAATGCAGTGGAATCGAGTGGTGTGGAGTGGAGTGGAGTGGTGTGTAGTGGAATGGAATGGATTGGAATTTATTGGAGTGGAATGGAATGGAGTGGAATGGAATGGAGTGGAGTGGAATGAAATGGAATGGAGTGGAGTGGAATGGAGTGGAATAGAATGGAGTGAAATGGAGTGGAGTGGAGTGGAGTGGATAGAGTGGAGTGTAGTGGAATGGAATGGAATGGATTGGAGTGGAGTGGAATGGAATGCAGTGGTGTGGAATGGAATACATTGGAGTGGAGTGGAGTGGAATGGTGTGGAGTTGACTGGAATGGAGAGGAGTGAAGTGGAATGGAGTGGAATGGAAAGGTGTGTAATTAAATGGAATGGAATGAAGTGAACTTTAATGGATTGGAATCGAATAGAGTGGAGTGAAATGGAGTGGACTCGAGTGGAATTGAATGGAGTGGAGTGGAATGGAAAAGAGTGGAATGGAATGGAGTGGAGTGGATTTGAAAGGAGCGGAATGGAAAGGAATGGAAAAGAGTAGAGTGGAATGGAATGGAGTTTGGTTGAGAGGAGTAGAATGAAGAGACGGGGAAATGAGAGGAGTGGATTGAAATGGAATGGAGTAGAGTGGATTATAATGTAATGGAAGGGAGTGGAATGGAACCGAATGGAATGTAGTGGAATGGAAAGGAGTGGAGTGGAATGCAGTGCAATGGAATGGGGTGGAGTGGAGTATAGTGGAGGGGAGTGCAGTGGAATGGAATGGAATGGAATGGAGGGGAGTGGAATGGAATGGAGTGGAGTGCAATGGAATGTAGTGGAATGGAATGTAGTTTAGTGGAATGAAATGTAGTGGAATGGAAAGGAATGGAATGGAGTGGAGAAGAATGGAGTGGAGTGGAATGGAGAAGAGAGGAATGGAATGGAATGGTGACGAGTGGAGTGCAGTGGAATGGAATGGGATGCAATAGAGTGGAGTGTAGTTGTTGGAGTGGGATGAAGTGGAATGAAATGGAATGGAGTGGAGTGGAATGGAATGGAGTGGAGTGGAATGGAACGTAGTAGACTGCAGTGGAGTGGAATGGAATGAAGTGGATCAGACTGGAATGGAGTTGAGTGGAGTGGAATGGAGTGGAATGGAGTGGAGTGGAGTAGAAAGGATTGGAATGGAATGGAATGGAGTGGAGTGTAATGGAATGGAATGGAATGGAGCAGAGTGGAGCAGAATGGAGTAGAGTGGAGTGGAAAGGATTGGAATGGAATGCAACGGAATGGAATTTAGTGGAGTGGAGTGGAATGGAGTGGAATGGATTGGAACGGAGTGGAATGGAATGGAATGGAATGGAGTGGACTGGAGTGGAATGGAGTGGAGTGCAATGGAATGGAGTGTAGGGGAATGGAATGGAATGGAGTGTAGTGGAATGGACTGGAAAGGAATGGAGTGGAATGGAGTGAACTGGAGTGGATGGTGTGGAGTGCAGCGGAATTGAATAGAATGGAGTGTAGTGGAGTGGAATTGAGTGGAGTTTAGTAGAATGTTATGTAGTGGAGTGGAGTTGAGTGGAGTGGAATTAAGTGGATTGGACTGGAATGCAGTGAAGTGGAGTGGAATTGAATGGAGTGGAATGGAGTAGAATGAAATGGAGTGGAGAGGAGTGGAATGGAGTGGAGTGGAATGGAGTGGGGTGGATTGGAATGGAGTGGAATGGAATGCAGTGGAATTAAATGGAATGGAGTGTAGTGGATTGGAATGGAATGGAATGGAGAGGATTGGAGTGGAGTGGAGTGGAGTGGGGTGGGTTGGAGGGGATAGGAGTGGAGTGGATAGGAATGGAGTGGAGTGGAATTGAATGGTGTGGAGTGCAGTGGAACGGAATGGAACGGAGTGGAAAGAAATGGAATGGGATGTAGTTTAATATAATTTAGTGGAGTGGAATGGAATCGAGTTGAGTAGCATGGAATGGAGTGCAATGGAATGGAATGGAATGGAGTGGAGTGCAATGGAGTTGATGGAACAGAACGGAGTGGAGTGGAATGGTTTGGAGTAGAGTGGTACGGAATGGAATGTAGTGAAATGGAATGGAAAGTAGAGGAGTGGAGTGGAATGCACTGGAATGGTTTGCAATGGAGTGGAGTGGATTGGAATGGAATGGAGTGGAATGGAGTGGAAAGAAATGGATTGGAATGTACTGGAGTGGAGTGGATGGTGTGGAGTGCAGTGGCATGGAATGGAATGGAACGGAGTGGAGTGGACTGGAATGGAATGGAGTGGAGTGGATTGGAATTAATGGAGTGGACTAGAATGTAGCGAAGTGAGGTGGAATGGAGTGGAGTGGAATGGAGTGGAATGGAGTTTAGTGTAGTGGAATGGAGTGGAGTGGAATGGATTGGAGCAGTGTGGAATGGAATGGATTGGAGTGGAATGGGGTGGTGTGGAATGGAATGGAGTGGAAAGGGGTTGTGTGGAGTGGAGTGGAGTGGAATGGAATGGACTGGAATGGATTGGAGTGGAATGGCATGGAGTGGAATGGAATGGAGTGGAATGGAATGGAATGGAATTGAGTGGAGTGGTGGAGAATGGAGGGGAGTGGAATGGAGCAGAGTGGAGTGGAACTGAGTGGAGTGAAGGGGATTGGAGAGGAGTGGAATGGAGCAGAGTGGGGTTGAATGTAATGGAACTGGGTGGAGCAGAATAGAATCGAAAGGAATGGAGCGGAGTATAGTGGAACTGAGTGGAGTGAAATGTAGTGGAGTAGAGTGGAATGGAATGGAATGGGGTGGAGTGGAATGGAGTGGAATGGAGTGGAGTTTAGTGGATGGAGGGGTCGTGCTGTGGAAAGGAATGGAATGGATTGGAGTGGACTGGAATGGAATGGAGTGGAGTGAAATGGAATGTAGTGGAGTGGAGTGGAGTGGTGTGGAATGGCGTGGAGTTGACTGGAAAGGAGTGGAGTGAAGTGGTGTGCAGTGGAATGGAGTGGAGTGGAGTGGAAAAGATTGTAATGGAATGGAATGGAATGGAATGCAATGGAGTGGAATGGAGTGCAGTTTAGCAAAGTGGAATGGAATGGAATGGAGTGTACTTGAATGGAATGGAGTAGAGTGGAAAGGAATGGAATGGAGTGGAATGAAATGGAAAAGAATGGAATGGAATGGAGTGGAGTGGAGAGCAATGGAGTGGAATGTTTTGGAATGGAGTGGATAGGGGTGGAATGCAATGGAGTGAAGTGGAAGGGAATAGATTTGAGTGGAGTGGAATGGAGTACAGTTTAATGGAATGGAATGGAATGGATTGAAGTGGAATGCAATGGAGTGGAGTGGACTGGAATGGAGTTGAGTGGAGTGGAGTGGATGGAGTAAATTGCAGTGGAATGGAATGGAATGGAATGAAGTGGAGTGGAATGGAATGGAAAGGAGTGGAATGTAATGTACTGGATTGGAGTGGAATGGACTGGTATGGAGTGAATCGGACTAGAATGGAGTAGAGTGGAAAGGAATAGAGTGGAATGGAATGGAATTTAATGGAGTGCAGTGTAGTGGAATGCAGTGGAGGGGAATGGAGTGCAGTCGATTGGAAAGGAGTAGAATGGAATTAAATGGAATTAAATGAACTGGTGTGGAGTGGAGTGGAGTGGTGTGGAAAGGAATGGAGTAAAGTGGAATGGAATAAAATGGACTGGAGTGGAATTAAGTGGAATGGATTGTAATGGAGTGGAGTGTAGTTCAGTAAAGTGGAATGGAAAGGAATTGAATGTAGTGGAGTGGAATGGAAAGGAATGGAATGGAGTGGAGTGGAGTGGAATGGAGTCGGGTGGAATGGAGTGGAGAGGAGTGGATTGGAGAGGATTGGAGTGGAGTGGAATGGAATGGAGTGGAATGGAAAGGAATGGAAGGTAGTAGAATGGAATGGATTGAAGTGGAATGGATTATAATGGAATGGAGTGGAGTGGAGTGGTGCTAAATGGAATAGAAGGGAGTGGAATGGAATGGAGTGGAATGGAGTGGTGTGGAGTGGAAAGGTCTGGAGTGCAGTGAAATGGAATGGATTGGAATAGAGTGGAGTGGAAAGTAATGGAGTGGAATGGAAAGGAATGTAATGAACTGGAGTGGAACAGAGTGGAGTGTAATGGAATGGAGTGGATTGGAATGGAAAGGAGGAGAGAGGAATGGAATGGAATCGAGTGGAATGGAATGGTAGGGAATTGAATGAAGTGGAGTGGAGTGGAATGGAAAGGAATAGAGTGGGATGGAATGGAATGGAATGAAATGGAGCGTATTTGAGTGGATTGGAATGGAATGGAGTGGGAAGGAATGCAATGGAATGAAATGGAGCGTATTGGAGTGGAATGGAGTGGAGTGGAAAGGATTGGAATGGAAAGGAACAGAATGGAATGTAGTGGAGTGGAGTGGAATGGAGTGGAATGGACTGGAATTGAGTGTAGTGTAGTGGAATGGAATGGAATGGAATACAGTGGAGTGGAGTGGAGTGGAATGGAGTGGAGTGGAATTGAGTGGAGTGGAATGGAGTGGAGTGTTGAGGAATGGAAAGGCACGGAGTAGGGAGGAATGAAGTGGAATGGAGTGGATGGAGTGGAGGGCAGCGGAAAGTAATAGAATGAAAGGGTGTGGAGTGGAATTGAATGGAGTGGAGTAGAAAGTAATGTAGTGGAGTGGAGTGGTGTGGAGTTTACTGGAGTAGAGTTGACTGGAAAGGAGTGGAGTGGAGTGCAATTGAATGAAGTGGAATGGAATGGAATGGAATTGAATGGAGTGGAGTGGAATGGAGTGGAGTGGAGTGAAATGGAGTGGAATGGAATATAGTGGAATTAAGTGGAATGGAGTGGAGTGGAATGGGACTGAATGGAATGGAATTGAAAGGAGTGGAGTGGATTTGAGTAGAAAGGAGTGGAGTGGAAGGGAATGAAGTGGAGTGGAGTGGAATGGAGTGGAGTGGAGTGGAATGGAATGGAATGGGGTGGAATGGAATGGAATGTAGTGTAATGGAATGGAATGGAGTGTAATGGAATGGATTGGAGTGGAATGGAATAGAGAGCAATGGAATGGAAAGGAATGGAGTGGAGTGGAATGGAGTGGAATGTAAAGGAATGGAGTGGAGTGGAAGGGATTGGATTATAGTGGTATGGAATGGAACAGAATGGAATGGAATTAGAGGAGTGGAGTGGAATGCAGTGGAATGCGTTGGAATGGAGTGGAGTGGAATGGAATGAAATGGAATGGAATGTAGAGGCCTTGAGTGAAATGGAGTGGAATGCAATGGAGTGGAATGGAGTGTAGTACAGTGGACGGAGGGCAGTGCAGTGTAATGGAATGGAATGGAATGGATTGGAGTGGAATGGAATGCAGTGGAGTGGAGAGGAATGGAGAGGAGTGTACTGGAATGGACTTGAGTGGACTGGGTGGAGTGGAATGGGATGGAATAGAGTGGAGTGTTTGAATGGTGTGGAATGGAATTTAGTGGAGTGGAGTGGAATGGAATGGAGTTGAGTAGAAAGCAATGGAGTGGCGTGGAGTGAAATGGAGTTTAGTGGACTGGAATGGAGTGGAATCGAATGGAATGGAATTAAATGGAATGCAGTTGAATGGAGTGGAGTGGAGAGGAATGGAATGGAGAGCAGTGGAATGGATTGGAATCGATTGGAGTGGAGTGCAATGGAATGGAATGGAGTGGAGTGGAGTTGATTGGACTGGAATAGAGTGGAATTGACTTGAATGGAGTGCATTGAAGGGGAGTGGAATGGAATGGAATGGAGTGGAGAGGAGTGGAATGGATTCAAAGGGAGTGGAGTAGAGAGTAATGGAATGGAATAGAATGGAGGGGAGGTGAGTTGATTGTACCGGAGTAGAATGGAATGGACTTGAATGGAGTAGAATAGAGTGGAGTGGAATGGGGTGGTATGGAGTGGAATGGAGTGGAGTGGAGTGGAGTGCAATGGAATGGAATTGAATGGAATGGAGTGGAGTGGAATTGAATGGAGCGGAATGCAAAGGAATGTAGTGGAGTGGAGCGGAGTGGAATGGAGTCTATTGGAATGGAGTGAAGTGGAGTGGAATGGAGTAGAGTGGAATGGAATGGAATGCAATGGAGTGGAATGGAATGGAATGCAATGGAGAGGAGGGGAGTGGAATGCAGTTGAGTGGTGTGGAATGGAGTGGAATGAAATAGAGAGGAATAGAGTGGAGAGCCATGGATGGAGTGGAGTGGAATGGAAGGTAGTGGAGTGTATTGGAGTGGAATGGAGTGGAGTGGACTGGAATGGAGTGGAGTGGAATGGAATGGAGTGGAGTGGACTGGAATGGAATGTAAAGGAGTGAACTGAAGGGAAATGGAGTGGAGTGGAATTACTCCATTCAAGTCCATTCCACTCCTTTCCACTCCACTCCACTCAATTCCACTGCATTCCCCTCCATTCCACTCCAGTCCTTTCCACTCCATTCCACCCCACTCCGCTCCATTCCATTTCATTTCATTCCATTCCACTCCACTCCATTCCACTCCATTAAATTCCACTACATTCCACTCCACTCTTTTCCATTCCACTCTGCTTCACTCCACTCGACTCCATTCCATTGCACTCCATTCCACTCCACTCCATTCCATTTTATTCCTCTCCACTCCACTCCATTTCATTTCTCTCCACTCCAATCTTTTCCAATCCACTCCACTCAACTCCACTCCAACCCACTGCATTCCATTCAACGCTACTCCATTCCATTCAATTCTATTCCAATCCATTCCACTCCAATCCATTCCATTCCATTCCCCCTCAATCCATTCCTCTCCATTCCATTGCACTCCATTCCTCTCCAATCCATTCCATTCAACTCCATTCCTTTCCATTGATTCCATTGCGTTTCTTTCCATTCCACTCCATTCCGTTTTACTCAACTCCAGTCCATTCCACTCCACTCCACTCCACCCCACTCCATTCCACTCAACTCTACTCCATTCCATTCCATTCCATTTCATTCCACTCCACTCCATTCCACTCCATTCCACTCCACTGCAGGCCACTCCAATCCACTGCCCTCCATTGCATTCCACTCCACTATATTCCATTGCATTTCAATCCACTCCACTCCTTTGATTCCACTCCATTCCACGGAATTTCTTTCCATTCCATTCCATTCCTTTCCACTCCATTCCGTTCCACTCCAATCCATTCCTTTCCAGTCCACTCCACTCCACTCCTCCCCATTCCATTGCATTCCACTCTACTCCATTACATTCCATTACATTACACTCCGTTCCATTCCACTCCATTCCGCTCCACTCCATTCCAGTCCACTCCACTCCATTCCAGTTCACTGATGTTCACTGCACTGCATTCCTTTCCATTCCACTTCAATCCACTTCACTCTCCTCCATTGCACTCCTTTCCACTCCATTCCACTCCACTCCATTCCACTGCATTCAACTCCCTTCCACTCCATTCCAGTCCACTTCACTCCCCTCCACTACCTTATATTCCCTTCCACTACATTCCACTGAACTCCATTTTATTTCAATCTGTTCCAATCCACTCCATTCCATTCCACTCCACTCTACTCAACTCCACTCCACTCCATTCCATTCTACTCCAATCATTTCCACTCAATTCCACTCCACAACACTCCACTCGACTCCACTCAATTGGTGTCCACTCCATTCGATTCCATTCCATTCCGTTCCATTTCACTCCACTCCAAGCGATTCCAATCCATTCAGCTCCATTCTACTCAACACCCCATTCCATTCCATTCCAATCCACTCCATTCCATTCCACTCCACTCCATTCCACTCCAGTAAACTCCATTCCACTCCGGTACACTCCACTGCACTCTATCTGATTCCATTCCACTGCACTCCACACTCAATTCCATTCCAAACCATTCCACTCCATTCCACTCCACTCCACTCCATGCCATTCAGCTACGTTCCATTCCATTTGACACCACTCCACTCCATTACAGTCCATTCCCTCCCAATCCACTCCAGTCCCTTCCAAACCACTCTACTCCATTCCATTCCACTCCACCCCACTCCATTCCACTACACTCCGCTCAATTCCATTCCATTCCATTACACTCCACTCCACACCACTCCATTGCATTCCACTCTACTCCACTCCATTGCATTAAATTCCACTTCACTTCACTCCATTCCATTCCAATCCACTCCACTCCATTCCACTCCACTCCACTCCAATATATTCCTTTCCAGTGCACTCCACTCCACTCCATTCCTTTCCATTCCATTGCACTCCACTCCATTCCACTCCACTCCACTCCACTCCACTCCACTCCATTGAATTGAACTCCACTCCACTCCACTCCATTGAATTGAACTCCACTCCACTCCACTCTGTTCCGTTTATTTCCACTCCGTTCCTTTCAACTCCATTCCACTCCACTGCACTCCACTCAATTCCATTCCTTTCCACTCCTCTCCACCTCACTCCACTCCATTCCATTCCATTCCACTCTTCTTCACTCGACTCCGTTCCAATGCTCTCTATTGCACTCCTCCCCGTTCCATTCCAGTCCACTCCATTCCACTCCAGTACACTCCATTCCACTCCACCCCATTCCATTCCAGTCCATTTCTTTCCACTCCACTCTGCTACACTCCATTCCATACCACGCCCCTGCACTCCACTCCACACCATTCCACTTCACACCATTCCACTCTTCTCCATTCCACTCCACTGCACTACACTGCACTTCACTCCATTCCACTCCACTACATTCCATTCCAGTCAATTCCATTCCACTCCAGTCCACTCCATTCCACTCCATTCCACTCCACTCCACTCCATTCCACTCCACTCCACTCCTTTCCAATCCACTCCACTCCATTTAAATCCATTTCATTCAGTTCCATTCCACTCCATTCCCTTCCAATGCACTGTACTCCATTCCACTCCACTCCATTCCACTCCTCTCCATTCCATTCCTTTCCATTCAACTGAATTCGACTCCACTCCACTCCACCCCATTCCACTCCACTCCATTCCATTCCATTCCATTCCATTCCACTGCATTAGAGTCCAGTCAACTCTGTTCCAATCCACTCCACTCCATTCCATTCCACTCATCTCCAGTCCACTACATTCCATTCCACTCCACTCTATTCAATTCCACTCCACTCCATTCCATTCCATTGAACTCCACTCCATTCCATTCCACTCATCTCCAGTCCACTACATTCCATTCCACTCCACTCTATTCAATTCCACTCCACTCAATTCCATTCCATTGCACTCCGCTCCATCCACTCCACTCCACTCCGTTCCCCTCCATTCAATTCCACTCCACTCCATTCCATTCCATTTCACTCCACTACACTGAATTCTACTCCAATCCATTCGACTCTACTCTGCTCCATTCCATTCCATTCCATTCCACTCCACTCCATTCCATTCCATTCTACTGTACTCCATTCCAATCTGATCTACTCCGTTCCATTCCATTCCACTACATTTCCCTCTACTGCATTCCATTCCATTTCATTCCACACCACTGCATTCCGTTCCACTCCACTCCACTCCACATCTCTCCATTCCAATCCTTTGTACTCCATTCCATTCCACTCCACTCCATTCCATTCCTGTCAATTCCTTTCCAGGCCATTCCATTCCATTCCACTCTACTCAATTCCACTCCACTCCATTCCAATCCTCTCTATTCAATTCCATTCCATTACACTCGATTCTAGTCCCCTTCACTCCACTCCACTCCATTCCTTTCTTTCCACTATATTCCACTCTACTACATTTCACTCCATTCCACTACTTTGCTTTCCATTCCACCCCACTCAATTCCATTCCATTCCAATATATTCCATTCCATTCCACTCCACTCCACTCCATTCCATTCTGCTGTACTAAACTCCATTCCACTCCACTTCACTCCAACCCACTCCACTCCATTCCATTCCACTCTACTCCATTCCATTCCATTCTACTCCACTCCATTCCACTGCATTCCACTCAATTCCACTCCATTCCATTCCACTGCACTGCACACCACTGCATTCCATTCCAATCCTTTCCACTCCACTCCATTACATTCCACTCCACTATACCTCACTCCACTCCACTCCTCTCCATTCCACTCCATTCCATTTCACTCCATTCCACTCCATTCCACTGCTTTCCACTCAACTCCATTCCATTCCATTCCACTTCACTGCAAACCATTCCACTCCACTCCATTCCACTCCACTTCACTCTATGCAATTCTATTCCATTCCACTCCACTCCACTACATTGCAATCCATTGCACTCCACTCCACTCCACTCAAATCCATTCCATTCTATTTCATTCCACTCCATTCCACTCCACTCCTGTCCATTCCACTCCACTCCATTACACTCCATTCCAGTCCCCTCCAATCCACTCCACTCCATTCTTTTCCATTCCACTGCACTCCACTTCATTCCATTCCAATCCATTACACTCCAATACATTCCGTTCCACTCCATTCCATTTAAATGCAGTACATTCCATTCCACTTCATTGCTCTCCACTCCACTCCATTCCACTCCACTCCATTCCATTCCATTCCACTCCATTCCATTCCACTCCATTGCAGTCCACCCCACACCATTCCATTCCATTCCATTCCATTCCATTCCATTTCATTCCTTTCCATTCCATTCCTCTAGACTCCACTCCATTTCTGTCAATTTCTCAATATTCCACTCCACTCCACTCTATTCCATTCCACTCATTTACACTCCACTTCACTCCCCTCCACTCCACTACACCCCATTCCATGCCATTGCATTCCATTCCAATCCATTCCATATCATTCCAGTCAATTCCATTCCATTCCTTTCCATTCCATTCCATTCCATTCCGTTCCATTCCGTTCTGTTCCGTTCCTTTCCATTCCATTCCATTCCATTCCATTCCATTCCGATCCATTCCATTCCTTTCCATTCCATTCCATTCCATTCCATTCCTTTCCTTTCCATTCCATTCCATTCCAATCCATTCCATTCCACTCCATTCCACTCTATTCTAGTGCGTTCGACTGCATTCCACTCCACTCCTCTCCATTCCAATCCCTTACCCTCCAGTCCACTCCATTCCACTCCACGCCATTCCATTCCTCTATACTCCACTCCAGTCCATTCCCCTCCACTGAACCGCATTCCATTCCATTCCATTCTTTTCCACTCCTTTCCTCTCCACTCCCCTCCAATGCGCACCTCTCCACTCCATTCCATGTCATTCCACTCTCTGCGAATCCATTCCATTTTATTGCCGTCCATTCCATTCCATTCCACTTAATTCCTGTCCATTCCACTCCACTCCATTCCATTCCATTCTACTGCACTCCACTCCATTCCATGCGAATCCATTCCATTCCAGTCCACTCCATTCCATTCCATTCCACTCCATTCCACTAAACTCCATTCCACTCCATTCTACTCCATTCCAGTCCAGTCCACTGCACACCCCTCCTTTACGTTCCATTCCACTGCCCTCAACTGCATGCCATTCCAATCCATTCCCCTACACTACACTGCATTCCATTCCATTCCTTTCCATTCCCCTCCGTTCCTCTCTACTCCATGCCACTGTACTCCACTCCATTCCAATACATGGCATTCCACTCTAATTCACTCTATTCCATTGCCTTCCAATTCTTTCAACTCCACTCCATTCCATTCCTCTCCACTCCATTCCACTCCATTCTATTCAATTCCTTTCCACTCCACCCCACTCCATTCCACTCCACTAAACTTCACTCTATTCCATTCCACTCCATTCCACTCCCTTCCATTCCTTTCTACTCCATTCCATTTCATTCCACTCCACTCCAATCCACTTCGTTTTACTCCACTCCATTCCATCTATTCCAATGCAGTCCTCTCTGCTCCATTCCATTACACTCCATTCCACACTTCTCCATTTCCTTCCAATCCATTCGTTTCCATTCCATTCCACTCCATTCCATTCTATTCCACTTCACTCTACTCCAGTCCATTTCACCCCATTCCACTCCATTGCACTTCACTCCACTAAACTCCACTCCACCCCACTCCCTTCCATTCCATTCCATTCCATTCCATTCCATTCCATTCCATTCCACTCCATTCCATTCCACTCTACTCCGTTCCATTCCATTCCCTTCCACTCCATTCCATTCCATTTCACTCCATTGCACTCCTCTGCACTCCATTTCATTCCTTACCATTCCACTCCATTCAAATCCATTCCAGTACATTACTTTCAATTCCAGTCCATTACATTCCTTTCCACACCCATTCATTCCATTGCATTCCACTGCATTTCACTTAACTCCATTCCTTTACACTCCATTCCAATCCACTCCACTAAATTCCATTCCACTCCATTCCACTACACTCCATTCCTCTCCCCTCCATTCCACTCCACTCCACTCCATTCCTTTCCATTCCACTCCACTTCACTCTACTGCACTCCACTCCAATCCATTCCTTTCCATTCCATTCCACTGCATTCCATTGCAGTCCTTTCTTTCGAGAGTATCTCACTCTGTCAACCAGTCTGGAGTGTGGTTTCACAATCTCAGCTGCTGTTCCATTCTGTTCCATTCCGTTCTGCTCCACTACACTCCTCTCCACTCCATTCCATTCTACTCCACTCCACTCCAGTACATTCCATTACATCTGATTCCAATACACTCCATTCCACTCCTCTCCACTCCACTGCACTCCACTCCACTGTATTCAAATCCATCCCATTCCACTCCTTTCCAGTGTACTACACTCCAGCCCATTCCACTCCACTTCAATCCATCCAACTACGTCCCATTCCATTCCTCTGCCTTTGAGTCCATTCCACATTCCACTGCACTTCACTGCACTGCACTCCAGTACACTCCATTCCATTCCATTCCACTGCATTCCATTCCATTCCTTTTTTTCAAGAAAATCTCACTCAGTCACACAGCATGGAGAGCTGTGGCACAATCTTAGCTTCCATTCCATTCCATTGCATTGCATTCCATTCCATTCCATTCCATTCCACTGCATTCCGTTCCATTCTTTTTTTTCAAGAAAATCTCACTCAGTCACACAGCATGGAGAGCTGTGGCACAATCTTAGCTTCCATTCCATTCCATTCCATTCCATTCCATTGCATTGCATCTCATTCCATTCCATTCCATTCCATTCCATTCCATTCCACTGAATTCCATTGCATTCCATTCCTTTCCATTCCTTTCCACTGAATTCCATTCAACTCCACTTCACTCCATTCCATTCCACTCCAAATCCATTCCACTCCAATGCACTCTATTCCACATTAATCTCTATTCCATTCCGTTCAATTCCATTCCATTCCACTCCACTATACTTCAATCCACTCCACTCCACTCCATTGCTCTCCATTCCACTCCATTCCATTCCACTCCATTCCACTCCACTCCCCTCCACTCCACTCCACTCCATTCAATTCCACACGACTCAACTCCATTCTCCACTTCACTCCACTCCTTTCCATTCCATTCCTTTCTTTCCGTAGGATCTCACTCTGTCACAAAGGCTGGAGTACATTGGCTGAATCTCAGCTCACATTTCTTTTCACCACTCAATTGCATTCCATTCCATCCCATTCCATGCTTTCTATTACACTTCACTCCACTCCACTCCATTCCATTCCACTCGCATTCCATTGGAATCCATTCCAGTCCACTCCACTCCACTTCACTCCGCTCCAGACCACTTCTTTCTATTCCAGTCCATTCCATTTCATTAACTTACATTCCCCTTCTTTCTTTCGACAGGATATCACTGTGTCACCCAGGCTGTAGTGCAGTGGCACAATCTCAGCTCACATTATGTGTCAACTTTCCATTGCATCTCATTCTATTCCATTGCATTCCGTTCCATTTCATTCCATTCCTTTCCATTCAATTCCTTTCCATGACCCTCCTTTCCACTCTGATTCACTCCACTCCATTTCATACCACTCCACTCCATTCCACTCCACTCTACTCCACTCCACTCCAGTCATTTCCACTCCATTCCATTCCGTTCCACTCCATTCCTTTCCATTCAGCTCCATTATATTCCACTCCTTTCCATTCCAGTCCATTCCATTCCACTCCACTCGAGTCCACTCCACTACACTCCATTCCAATCCATTCCACTACACTCCATTCCACTCCACTCCATTACCCTCCACTCCACTCCATTAAACTCCACTCCACTCCATTCCACTAGACTCCAATCCACTCCACTCAATTAAATCCACTCCACTCCACTCAACTCCACTCCACTCCACTCCAATCCTTTCCACTCCACTCCATTCCACTCCACTCCACTCCTCGCCATTCCACTCCACTCCACTCCTTTCCACTCAATTCCATTTCATTCCATTCCACTCCACTCCACTCCATTCCACCCCACTCTACTCCATTCCACTCCCCTCCGTTGCATTCCACTCCATTCCATTCCACTCCATCCCATTCCATTCCATTCCGTTCCATTCAATTCCATTCCATTCCATTCCATTCCACTCAACTCCACTTCACTCCATTCCATTCCACTCCACTTCAGTTATTCTATTCCTCTCCATTCCATTCCATTCCATTGCATTCCACTCGACACCACTCCATTTCACTCCACTCCACCCCATTCCACTCCACTCCACTCCATTGCATTCCAATCCATTCCACTCCATTCCATTCTATTCCACTCCATTCCACTCCATTCCATTTCATTCCACTAATTTCCACTGCACTCCACTTCCCTCCACTCCACTCCACCCCAATGTAGTCCATTCCATTCCATTCTGTTCCTTTCAACTTCAGTCCATTCCATTCCACACCACTCCATTCCACTCCACACCACTCCATTCCACTCCACTCCACTCCACTCCACTGCATTCCATTCCATTCCATTCCACTCTATTCCACTCTATTCCTTTCCATTCCACTCCTTTACTTTCCATTCCACTCAATTCCACTTCCCTCCATCTACTCCACTCCACTCCAATCCATTTCATTCCATTCCATTCCGTTTCTTTCAACTCCAATCCATTCCATTCCACACCACTCCATTCCACTCCACTCTACTCCACTACACTGCATTCTATTCCATTCCATTCCGGTTCACTCCATTGCTTTCCATTACTTTCTTTCGATGGGATATTACTGTGTCTCCCAGGCTGTAGTTCACTGGTGCAATCTCAGCTCACTTCATGTCAACTTTCCATTGCATTGCATTCTATTCCATTGTAGTCCATTGCATTCCATTGCATTTCAGTCCGTTCCATTCCATTTCTTTACATTCCATTCCAATCCGTTCACTCCTCTCCACTCCCCTCAGTTCCATTCCATTCCATTCCAATCAAATCTGTTCCACTCCACTCCACTCCACTCCACAACATTAAATTACATCCGATTCCAGTCCACTACATTCCACTCCACTGCACTCCATTCCTTACCACTCCATTCCACTCCACTCCACAACATTAAATTACATCCGATTCCAGTCCACTACATTCCACTCCACTGCACTCCATTCCTTACCACTCCATTCCACTCCACTCCCTTCCACTCCTCTCCACTCCACTCCGGTCCACTGTACTCCTCTCTATTCCACTCCACTCCACTCCATTCTACTCCACTACATTCCATTCCGTTTCTTTGTTTCCACAGGATCTCATTCTGTCAGAAAGTCTGGAGTGCAGTGGTACAATCTCATCTCACACTCCTTTTCATCATTCCTTTGCTTTTCATTCCAACCCATTCCATTCCATTCTATTTCACTCAACTCCTCTCTACTCCTCTCTATTCCATTCCACTCCATCACATTCAATTCTATGCCATTCAATTCCATTCCGTTCCACTCAGTTCCACTGGACTCCAGTCCTTTCCACTACATTCCATTACACCCGATTCCATTCCACTCCATTCCACTCCTCTCCACTTCACTGCACTGCACTCCACTCTACTCCATCCCATTCCATTCCCCTCCATTCCACTGCACTCCACTCCACCCCACTCCACTCCGCTTCATTCCATTTCATTTCTTACCATTCCATTCCTCTCCATTCTAATACACTCCACTTCACTCCACTCCACTCCACTCCACACCATTCCGTTTCAATTCCACTGCATTCCATTCCTTTCCCTTTTTTCGAGAGTGTCTCTCTCTGTCACCCAGCCTGGAGCACAGTGGCAAAATCTCAGCTCACATTCCGTTCCGTTCCATTCCGTTCCATTCCATTCCGCTCTGCTTCAATCCGCTCCATTCCATTTCATTCCATTCCATTCCATTTCATTCCATTCCATTCCTCTCCTTTCTTTCGACAGGATATCCCTCTTTCAGACAGGCTGTAGTGCAGTGGCACAATCTCAGCATACATTTCTCTATTCTGTTCCGTTTCATTCCATTCCGTTCCAATCTGTTCCTCTCCACTGCACTCCACTCCATTCCTCTCCATGACATTCCATTCCTCTCCATTCCAATGCACTCCACTCCACCCCACTCCACTCCACTTCATTCCATTACATTCCACTCCATTCCATTCCTCTCCATTCCAGTCCACTCCACCTCACTCGACTGCACTCCACCTCACGCTATTCCATTCTATTCCATTGCAATCCATTCCACTGCATTCCTTTCCATTCCTCTCTTTTCAGAGTATCTCACTCTGTCACCCAGCCTGGGTTTTACTGGCACAATCTTCGCTCACATTTCATTTCACCATTCCATTCCATTCCATTCCATTGCATTCCATTCCATTCGATTCCATTCCACTGCACTCTACTCTTTTCTAATCCATTCCACTCCAATGCACTCCACTCCATTCCAGTCCACTCTACTCCTTTCCATTCCATCCCATTCCTTTCCACTCCACTCCACTAACTCCACTCCACTCCAGTTCACTTCAGTTCACTCCACTCCATTCCATTAAATTCCTCTGCATTCCATTCCATTCCTTTCTTTTGATAGTTTCTCACTCTGTCACCCAGGCTGGAGCGCAGTGGCACAATCTCAGCTCACATTTCATTTCACCATTCCATTCAATTCCATTCCACTGCATTCCAGTCCAGTCCATTCTAACCCACTCCACTCCAGTCCATTCCAGTCCACTCAGCTCCTTTCCATTCAATCCAATTCCATTCCACTCCTTTCCACTCCACTCCACTCCACTCCATTCCTCTCCATGACATTCCATTCCTCTCCATTCCTTTGCACTGCACTCCACTTTACTCCACTTCACTCCACTTCATTTCATTACATTCCACTCCATTCCATTCCTCTCCATTCCAGTCCACTCCACTTCACTCGACTGCACTCCAAGTTATGCCATTCCATTCTATTCCATTCCATTCCATTCCACCCCACTCCACTTCACTCGACTGCACTCCAAGTCACGCCATTCCATTCTATGCCATTCCATTCCATTCCACCGCATTCCATTCCTTTCCTTTCTTTTGAGATTATCTCACTCTGTCACCCAGCCTGGGTCACAGTGGCACAATCTTAGCTCACATTTCATCTCACCATTCCATTCCATTCCATTCCATTGCATTCCATTCCATTCGATTCCATTGCACTGCACTCTA
The DNA here is from genome assembly GCF_028885655.2 of Pongo abelii. NCBI lineage: Eukaryota > Metazoa > Chordata > Mammalia > Primates > Hominidae > Pongo > Pongo abelii. The sequence goes on from NC_071999.2 coordinate 3,865,739, forward strand.
CTCCATTCCAATCCATTCCACTCCAATGCACTCCACTCCATTCCAGTCCACTCTACCCCTTTCCATTCCATCCCATTGCTTTCCACTCCACTCCACTACATCCACTCCTCTCCAGTTCACTTCAGTTCACTCCATGCCATTAAATTCCTCTGCGTTCCGTTCCATTCCTTTCTTTTGATAGTATCTCACTCTCTCACCCAGGCTGGAGTGCAGTGGCACAATCTCAGCTCAAATTTCATTTCACCATTCCATTCCATTCCATTCCATTCCACAGCACTCCACTCCAGTCCATTCCAATCCACTCCACTCCAGTCCATTCAAGTTCACTCAGCTCATTTCCATTCCATCCCATTCCATTCCACTCCTTTCCACTCCACTCCACTCCAATGCAGTTCATTCCATTCCAGTCCATTCCATTCTATTCCTTTCTTTTGACAGTATCTCACTCTGTCACCCAGACTGGTGTGCAGTGGCACAATCTCACCACACATTTCATTTCACATTTCCATTCCATTTATTCCCATTATGTTCCACTGCACTCCACTCCACTCCACTCAATTCCACTCCACTCCATTCCAATCCATTCTATTCCATTCCATTCCTATCCCTTCAATTCCACGACTTTCCTTCGACAGGATCTCCCTCTGTCACACAGGCTGTTCCGCAGTGGCACAATCTCAGCACACATTTCTTCATTCCATTATATTCCAGTCCATTCTATTCCATTCCATTCCATTCCATTCCATTCCATCCCTTTCAATTCCACTCCATTTCATTGTATTCCATTGCACTTCATTCCACTCCACTCAGCTCCACTCCATTGCATTGCACTCCATTCCATTCCACTGCATTCCACTCCACTCCACTTCTTTCCAAACCGCTCCAATCCACTCCATTCCATTGAATTCCACTCCACTCCATTCCACCCCACTCCACCCCAATTCATTCCACTCCACTCCATTCCATTCCATTCTATTCGACTCCCCTTCACTCCATTCCATTTAACTCCATTCCACTTAAATCCATTCCGTTCCAGTCCACTTCACTCCACTCCACTCCAGTACACTCCACTCCATTGAATTCCACTGAATTCCATTCCACTCCTATCCATTCCACTGCACTACATTCCACTCAACTCCATTCCATTCGATTCCACTCCACTCCACTCCATTCCACTCCACTCCATTCCATTCCACTCCACTCTACTCCACCCCACTACTTTCCACTCCAATCCACTCCATTCCATTCCATCCCATTCCACTCCACACCAATTGACTACACTCCACTCCATTCCATTCAACTCCACTTCCCTCCACTCCGTTCTCCTCCACTCCTTTCCATTCCATTGCATTCCATTCCACTGCACTCCACCCCATTCCACTACACTCCATTACATTCCACCCCACTCCACTCCATTCTGTTCCATTGAATTCCATTCCACTCAACAGCATTACATTCCAACCCACACTATTAGACGCCACTCCACTGCATTCCAGTCCATTCCATTCCATTCCACTCCAATCCATTCCATTCCACTCCATTCCATTCCATTCCACTACACTCCACTGCACTCCAGTCCATTCCACTCCACTCCATTCCATTCCATTCCAATCCAGTACACTCGACTCCATTCTATTCCACTCCATTAACTCATCTCCATTGCCTTGCAATCCATTCCATTCCATTCAATTCCACTCCATTGCATTCCATTCCACCACACTCCACTGCATTCCATTTCACCCCACTGCACTTCATTCCACTCCGCTATAGTCAACTCCACTCCACTCCACTCCACTGTATTCCATTCCACTTCATTCCACTGCATTCCATTCCATTCCACACCATACCATTCCATTGCATTCAATTCCATTCCACTCCACTCCGTTCCATTCCATTCCTTTTCACGCACTCCATTCCACTCCTCTCCACCTCTTTTCACTCCATTCCATTCCACTCCTTTACATTCCACAGCATTGCCGTCCACTCCATTCATCTCCACTCCATTCCTTTCCTTTCCACTCCCCTTCACTCCATTCCATTCCAATCCATTCCACTTAAATCCATTCCATTCCACTCCACTCCACTCCATTTTAGCCCACTCCATTCTATTCCATTCCATTCCACTCATCTCCATTCCATTCCACTCCACTCCACTCTACTCTACTCCATTCCACTCAAATCCACTCAATTCCATTACGTTCTATTCTATACCACTCCACTGCACTCCACTGCACTCCATTCCATTGAACTCCACTCCTCGCCACTCCATTCCACTCCAATCCATTCTATTCCATGGCGTTCCATTCCACTTCACTAGAATCCTTCCTACTCCCATCTACTCTATTCCACACACTCCTCTCCATTCAAGTCCATTTCTTTCCATTCCACTCCACTCCATCCCACTCCATTCCACTCCATTCCACTAAATTCTGATAAACTCCACTCCATTCCATTCCACTCCATTCCACTCCACTCCACTCCATTCCACTCCTGTCCATTCCATTCCATTCCATACCAGTCCAGTCCACTCCATTCCATTCCACTCCATTCCACTCCTCTCCATTCCTTTCCAATCCAGTCCATTACATTGAATTCCACTCCGTTCCATTCCATTCCTCTCCATTCCATTTCACCCCATTCCACTACATTCCACTCCATTCCACTCTACTCAACTGCACTCCACTCCATTCCACTGCATTCCACTCCACTACCTTTGATTCCATTCCATTCCACTCCACTCCACTCCATTCCTTTCCAATCCATTCCACTGTATTCCACTCCATTCCGTTCCATTCCATTCCATTTCACTCCACTCCACTCCACTAGATTCCATTTCAGTCCATTCCATTCCACTCCATTCCACTTCACCTGATTCAACTCCAGTCCATTACTTTCCATTCCATTCCCCTTCACTCCATTCCATTCAATTCCATTTAACTTAACTCCATTCCATGTCACTCCACTCCACTCCATTGCATTCCATTCCACTGAATTCCATTCCAATCCAGACCAATCCAATCCAATCCATTCCACTCAACTCTATTCCATCCCATTCCACTCCACTCGAATCCAATCCACTCCACTCCATTCCATTTCACTCCACTCCACTGCACTCCACTCCACTCCATTTCACTCCAATCCACTCTGTTCCATTCCATTCCAATCCAATCCATTCCATTCCATTCCTTTCCACTCCACTCCAGTTCACTCCACTCTACTCCATTCCATTCCTTTCCAATCCACTCAACTCCATTCCACTACACTCCATGCAATTCCATTCCATTCCATTACATTCCACTCCACTCCATTCAATTTCACCCCACTCCACTACATTCCATTCCACTGCACTCCACTCCACTTAACTCCATGCCATTCCGATTCTTTCCACTCTACTCCTCTCCAGTCCATTCCAGTCCACTCTACTGCTTTCAATTCCTCTGCATTCCTTCCACTCCTTTCCATTCCACTCCACTTACTCCAATCAACTCTACTCCACTCCAGTCCACTCCACTCCATTCCATTTCATTAAATTCCACTGCATTCCATTCCAATCCTTTCTTTCGAGAGTGTCTCACTCTGTCACCCAGTGTGCAGCAGAGAAGCACAATCACAGCTCACATTTCATTTCACCATTCCATTCCATTCCATTCCATTTTTTTTCCATTCCATTGCATTCCACTGAACTCCACTCGACTCCATTCCAATCCATTCCACTCTACTCCACTCCATTCCACTCCACTCCACTCCATTCCATTCCAGTCGTCTCCACTCCTCTCCATTCTATCTCATTCCATTCCACTCCTTTCCACTCCATGGCACTCTACTCCACTCCATTCCATTGCATTCCAGTACAGTCCATTCAATTACTTTCTTTTGAGAGGATCTCACTCTGTCACTCAGGCTGGTGTACAGTGGCACAATCTCAGCTCACATTTCATTTCACATTTCCATTCCATTCCTTTCCATTACATTCCACTGCACTGCACCTCAGTCTACTCAATTCCACTCCACTCCACTAAAATCCATTCCATTTCATTCCATTCCAATCCCTTCCATTCCACCCCTTTCTTTAGACAGGATCTCCCTCTGTCACACAGCATATTCTACAGTGGCACAATCGAAGCAAACATTTTTCCATTCCATTCCATATCACTCCACTCCCCTGCACTCTATTTATTTCCTTTCAACTTCCCACCATTCCATTGCATTTCTCTCCTTTTCTTTCCATTCCATTCCACTCCACTGCATTCCACTCCACGCTATTCCTCTCCACTTCATTCCATTCCAACCCATTCCATGCCACTCCTCTAAACTCCACTCCAATCCACTCCAATCAATTTCATTTCACTTCACTCCAATTCACACCACTTCACACCATTACACTCTAGTCCATTCCATTCCACTCCATTCCTTTCCACTCTACTCCATTCCATTCCTTTCCACTCCATTTCATTCCTTTGAACTCCATTCCATTGCATTCCACTCCATTCCTCTTCACTCCATTCCACTCCATTCCACTCCATTCCATTCCACTCCATTCCAGTTTACTGCTTTCCATTCCATTCGATTCCACTACTCTCCACTAAATTCCATTCCGTTCCATTACATCCATTACATACACTCCATTCTACTACACTAAACTCCATTCCACTACACTCCATTCTATTCCATTCCATTCAGTTCCATTCCATTCCACGCCAATCCAGTCCACTCCACTCCACTCCATTCCACTACCCTCCAATCCATTCCATTCCATTCTACTCCATTCCACTCCATTCCACTCCACTCCATTCCATTCCATTCCAATTTTCTCCATAGCATTCCATTCCTTTCTTTCCAAAGGATATCACTGTGTCACCCAGGCTGTAGTGTAGTGGCGATATCTCAGCTGAGATTACTTGTCAAATTTCCATTGCATTGCATTATATTCCATTGCATTCCATTGCATTGAATTGCATTCCATTCCATTCCATTCCATTCCATTTCATTCCATTCCATTCCATTCCATTTCAATCCATTCCACTCCACTCCACTGCACTACATTCCATTACATCCGATTCCACTCCACTACATTCCACTCCACTCCACTCCGTTGCACTCTACCATATTCCACTCCGCTCCACTCTATTCCACTCAACTCCAGACCAATCTACTCCTCTCCATTCTGCTGCACTCCACTCCATTCCATTCCACTTCATTTCATTCCATTCCTTTCTTTCCACAGGATCTCACTCTGTCAGAAAGAGTAGGGTGAAGTATTACAATCTAACTTCACATTACTTTTCACCATTCCATTGAATTTCATTCCATCCCATTCCATTTCATTCTATTTCACTCAACTCCACTCCACTCCATTCCATTCCACTCCATTCCTTTCTACTCCATTCCACTCCACTCCATTGCATTCCACTCCTTTCCACTCCACTCCACTACATTCCACTCCTTTCCATTCCATACCACTCCATTCCTGTCCATTCAATTCCACTGCAATTCATTCCACTCCGTTGCATTCCATTCCATGGCATTCCATACCACTCCATTCAATTCCACTCCACTCCACTCCACTCCATTGCACCCCACTCCTCTGCATTCCACGTCACTCTAGTCCACTCAACACCACTCCACTCCTTTCCACTCCACTCCACTCCACTCCACTCCATTTCACTCCATTCCAATCCATTCCATTTTACTCATTTCCACTCCACTCCATTCCATTTCATTCCACTCCATGAGACTCAATTCCACTCCATTCCACTCAACTGTATTAAATTCCAATCAATTCTATTCCATTCCATTCCACTCCATTCCTTTCCATTCTCTCCACTCCACTGCATTCCGCTCTTCTCCAATCCACTCCTCTTCACTCGACTCCACTCCACTCCGTTCCATTCCATTCCATTCCATCCCATTCCATCCATTCCACTCCATTGCATTCCACTCCATTACATTCAACTCCATTCCACTCACGTCCATTCCACTCCATTCTACTCCATTCCTTTCCACACCATTCCCCTAATTCCATTCCACTCCATTCCACTCCTCTTCATTCCGTTACAATCCACTCCACTCCACTCCATCCGTTACATTCCACTCCCCGCCATTCCACTCCATTCCCCTACATTCCACTCCATTCCATTCTGCTCCTTTCCACTCCATTGCACTCCATTCCAGTCCATTCCATTCCGTTCCACTCCATTTCACTCCATTCCACTACATTGCACTCCACTCCACTCCATTACACTCCATTCCCCTTCATTCCACTCCATTCCACTCCACTCCATTCCCTCCAATCCATTCAACTCCGCTCCACTCCACTCCATTCCATTCCCCTCTACTACACTCCATTCCATTCCATTGTACTCCACTCCACTCCATTCCACTCCACCCCACTCGATTCCACTCCATTCCACTGCATTCCATTCCAGTCCATTAAATTCCAGTCCACTCCGTAACAGTCTATTCCACTCCACTCCACTCCACTGCATTCCATTCCACTCCATTCCACTCCTATCCATTCCATTCCCCTCCATACCTTTCCTTTCCACTCCACTGCAATCAATTCCATTCCATTCCACTCCACTCCATTGCATTCAACTCCACTCCATCCTATTCCACTCCACCTTACTCCACTTGTCCCAACTCCACTCCATTCCATTCCACTCTACTACATTCCATTCCATTCCACTGCATTCCAATCCAGTCCACTCCATTCCACTCATCTCCATTCCATTATATTCCATTCCATTCCATTATATTCCATTCCATTCCATTGAAGTCCACTCCATTCCATTCCATTCTATTCCATTCCATTCTGCTGCATTCCATTCCACTCCACTGCAGTCCACTCCACTCCATCCACTGCACTCCATTCCATTCCCCTGCCCTCCATTTCACTCCACTTCACGGCTTTCACTCCACTCAACTTCTTTTTATTACATTCCATTCCATTGCACTCCATTCCATTCCATTCCACTCCATTCCACTCCAGTCCATTCCTCTATACTCCATTCTGTTCCAATCCCTTCCATGCAATTCCTCTAAACCCCACTGAACTCCAATACACACGATTTCATTTCACTTCATTCCAATTTGGTCTACTCCACTCCATTCCACTCCACTCTATTGCTTTCCAATGCTCTCCATTCCATTCCATTCCACTCCATTCCATTCCATTGAGTTCCATTCCACTCCATTCCATTCCATTGCACTCCATTCATTCTATTCCACTGCATTCCATTCCCTTACACTCCACACCACTCCATTTCATTCCACTCATCTCTACTCCATTCCTCTTCACTCCACTGCACACCTATCCAGTCCACTCAATTCCATTCTATTCCATTTCATTCCACTTCCATCCATTCCGTTTCATTCCATTCCATTCCATTCCATTCCACTCTTTTTCATGCCACTCCATTCCACTCCATTCCACTCCATTGGAGTCCACTCCTTTCCTTTCCACTCCATTCCATTCTATTCCACTCAACTCCACTCCACTCAACTACATTCTATTCCATTCCTCTCCACTCAACTCCATTCCATTGCATTGCATTCCATTCCTTTCCATTTCAAACTATTCCTCTCCAATCCACTCCATTGTACTCCACTGAACTACATTCCATTCCATTCCTTTCCATTCCACTCTACTCCATTCCACTGCACTGGATTCCACTTCATTCCTTTCCATTCTATTCCTTTCCACTCCACTCTAAACTATTCCAGTACAATCCATTCCTTTCTGTTTCACGCCACTACACTCCACTGCACTCCATTCCACTCCACTCCCTTAAAAGCCATTCCATTCCACTACACTCCATTCCCTTCCACTCCACTCCTTTCTACCCGAATCCACTCCATTCCATTCCATTCCATTCCCCTCTGTTCCATTCCATTCCACTGAATTCCAATCCACTCCACTCCACTTCATTCCACTCCACTCAACTCGACTCCACTGCACTCCACTCATATCAATTCCTTTCCATTCCACTCCATTCCTTTCCATTCCATTCCACTCCATTCCACTCCACTCCAATCTCCTCCTTTCCACTCCACTCCACTCCATTCCACTCCAGTCCACTGCATTCCATGCCGTTCCTTTCCATTCCTCTCCTTTCCATTCCATTTCATTCCACTCCATTCCATTCTACTCCACTGCACTCCATTCCACTCAGGTCCGCTCCATTTCACTCCACTCCACTGCCCTCAATTCCATTCCACTACACAACATTCCACTTCATTCTATTCCGTTATATTCCATTTCATTCCACTCCATTCTACTCCATTCCACTCCATTGAAATCCATTCCACTAAACTGCACTCCACTCCACTCCATTCCATTCCACTCCATTCCATTCCAGTCCATTCCATTCCACTCCACTCCACTCCTTTCCATCCCATTCCATTCCAATCCACTCCACTCCACTCCCTTCCACTGCACTCTATTCCATCCATTACATTCCATTCCACTCTACTCCACTTTAGTCCTTTCCACTCCAATCCATTCCACTCCTGTCCATTCCATTCCACTGCATTCCATTCCATTCCATACCACTCCCCTCCACTCCCTTCCACTCCACTCCAGTCCACCCCATTCCATTATATCCGATTTCAGTACAAACCATTGCACTGCTCTCCACTCCACTGCACTCCACTCCACTCCATTTCACTCCGTTCCATTCCATTTTGCTCGATTCCACGGCACTCCACTACACCCCACTCCACTCCAGTTCATTCCATTCCTTTATGTCCCATTTCATTCGAGTCCTTTCCACTCCACTGCAGTTCACTCCACTCCACTCATCTCCAGTACACTGCATTCCATTCCATTCTTTCTTTCAAGAGAATATCACTATGTCACTCAGCCTGGAGTGCAGTGGCACACTCTCAGGTTCCATAACATTCCATTCCATTCCATTACACTACATTCTATTTCATTCCTTTCCACTCCAATCCACGCCATTCCAATCCACTCCACTCCATTCCACTCCACTCCACTCCACTCCATTCCACTCCATTCCACAAAATTCTACTCCATTCCATTCAATTCAATTCCATTCTATTGCACTGCACTCCACTCCTCTACACTCCATTCCATTCCACTCAACTCCACTCCACTCTATACAATTAAATTCCATTCCACTGTACTCCATTTTATTCCGTTCCACTCTATGCCATTCCATTCCATTCCACTGCACTTCACTGCTTTCCACTCCATTCCATTCCACTCTATTCAACACTGCTCCATTCCATTCTATTCCATTCCACTCCAATCCATTCCACTCCATTCAATTACATTCCATTCTACTCTGCTCCACTCCACTCCACTTCATTCCATTACATCCTGTTTCAGGCCACTCCATTCCACTCCTCTCTACTCAACGGCACACCACTCTACTCCATTCCACTCCGTCCCATTCCATTCCACTGCATTGCACTGCACTCCACTCAACACCTCTCCACTCCACTTCATTCCAATCCATTCCATCCAATTCCATTCCTCTGCATTCCACTCCACTCCACTTCACTCCATCCGACTCGAGTACACTCCATTCCATTCCATTCCATTCCATTTCATTCCATTCCATTTCAGTCCTTTCTTTTGAGAGTATCTCACTCTGTCACACAGCCTGGAGAGCAGTGGCAGAGTCTCAGATTCCACTCCATTCCATTCCATGCTATTACATTCCATTCCACTCCATTCCATTCCACTCCACTCCACTAAACTCCTTTCCACTCCACGCCACTCCACTCCACTAAACTCCACTCCATTCCATTCCATTCAATTCCATTACACTCCTCTCCACTCCACTCCACTCAATTTCACTCAATTCGATTCCATTCCATTGCAGTCCACTCCACTCCTCTACACTCCATTCTTTTCCACTCAACTCCACTCCACTCTATACAATTCAATTCCATTTCACTGTACTCCATTTTATTCCATCCCACTCTATGCCTTTCCATGCCATTCCACTGCACTTCACTGCTTTCCACTCCATTACATTCCACTCCATTCCATTCCACTCCATTCAACACTGGTCCATTCCATTCTATTCCATTCCACTCCAATCCATTCCCCTCCATTCAATTACTTTCCATTCCACTCTGCTCTACTCCACTCCACTTCATTCCATTACATCCTGTTCCAGGCCACTCCATTCCACTCCTCTCTACTCCACGGCACACCACTCTACTCTATTTCACTCCGTCCCATTCCGTTCCACTCCATTGCACTGCACTCCACTCTACCCCTCTCCACTCCACTTCATTCCAATCCATTCCATCCAATTCCACTCCTCTCCATTCCACTCGAATCCACTTCACTCCATTCGACTCGCGTACACTCCATTCCATTCCATTCCATTCCATTCCATTGCATTCCATTCCAATGCATTCCATTTCAGTCCTTTCTTTTGAGGGTATCTCACTCTGTCACACAGCCTGGAGAGCAGTGGCAGAATCTCAGATTCCATTCCATTCCATTCCACACCATTCCATTCCATTCCAGTCCATTCCACTCCCCTCCACTCCACTAAACTCCATTCCATTCCACTCCACTCCACTCCACTAAACTCCACTCCATTCCATTCCATTCAATTTAATTCTGGTACACTCCACTCCACTCCACTCAATTTCGCTCAATTCCATTCCATTCCAGTGCACTCCATTCCAGTCCACTCCACTCCATTCCATTCCACTCCATTCCGTTCCAATCCATTTCTTGCTACTCCATTAATCTCCACTCAACTCCACTCGATTTCATTCCAATTCACTCCAATCCACTCCACTCCACTCTATTCCACCCCACTCCATTCAATTCCAATCCATTCCATTCCACTGCACTCAATTCCATTCTATTCCACTCCATTCCATTCCATTCCTTTCCTCTCCATTTCTTTCAATGCTAATTCATTCCAGATCATTCCACTCCAAACCATTTCATGCCACTTCACTAGTCTCCACTCCACTCCACTCCATTCCATTCCATTCCATTCCACTCCATTGCATTCCATTCCAATCCATTCCATTCCACTTCATTCTTCTCCACTCCACTCGATTCCACTCTCCTCCATTCCAAAGCATTCCACTAAATTCCATTCTATTCCACTCCACTCCACTCGAATCCATTCCATTCTACTCCACTGCACTCCTCTCCACTCCATTCCATTCCACTCCACTTCTGTCCACTGCACTCCTTTCCATTCCACTCCATGCCATTCCACTCCACTCCATTCCATTCCAATCCATTCAATGCCACTCCACTAAAATCCTCTCCACTCCACACCACTTCATTCCACTTCACTCCAATCGACTCCACTCCACTCCATTCCAATCCACTCCATTCCATTCCATTTCATTCAACCCCATTCCATTCCAGTCCACTCTCTTCCATTTCATTCCATTCCACTCCATTCCATTCCATTCCACTCCATTCCAGATTATTCCACTCAATTCCACGCTACTCCACTCCACTCCATTCCACTCCATCCCACTACATCCAATTCCACTCTTTTCCACTACCCTCCGTTCCATATCGTTTCACTCCACTCCACTTCAATCCATTCCATTCCACTCCAATCCATTCCACTCCATTCTACACAATTCCACTCCATTCCACTCCATTCTACTCCATTCCATTTCATATCAATCTATTCCATTCAATTCCACTCCACTCCCCTCCACTCAATTCCATTGCACTCCACTGCACTCCACTCCTTTCCACTCCTCTCCATTCCATTCCATTCCATTCCATTCCAATCCATTCCATTCCATTCCATTCCATTCCTGTGCACTCCATTCCCCTCCATTCCACCCCATTGCACTCCACTGCAATACATTCCATTCAATTCCACTCCTCTCCATTAAATTCCACTCAATTCCTCTCCACTCCACTCCATTCCACTCCATTCCCTGCCATTCCATTCCACTCCACTCCATTCCGTTCCATTCCACTGAATTCCATTCCAATCCATTCCACTCCACTCCATTCCTCTCCATTCCATTCCACTCCACTGCATTCCATTCCACTCCACTCCATTCCTTTCCATTCCAGTCCACTCCACTCCATTCCATTCCATTCCATTCCACTCCACTCAACTACATTTATTCCATTGCATTCCATTCCACTCCATTCCATACCATGAAGTTCCATTCTTTTCCACACCACTCTATTCCATTCTACTCCCTTCCATTCCACCCGACTCCACTCCACTCCACTCCATTCCACTCGACTCCATTCATTCCCAATCCATTCTATTCCACTCAACTAAACTAATTTCCATTCCATTCCACACCATTCCATTCCACTCCATTGCACTCCACTTCTTTCCTTTCTTCTCTATTCCATTCTACTCCATTTCTTTCCATTCCAATCCACTACACTTCATTCTCCTTCTTTCCACTCCATTCCTGATGTCTCCACTCCACTCCACTCCTTTCCATTCCATGCCAATGCACTCCAATCCACTCCATTCTCTTCCAATCCATTCAACTCTACTCCATTCCATTCCACTCCACTCCACTGCACTCCACTGCGCTCCATTGCACTCCACTCCATTCCATTCCACTCGATTCCTCTCCACTCCGCTCCATTGCACTCCACCCCATTCCATTCCATTCCACTCTAGTGGACTGCATTCCAGTGCACTCTATTCCACTCCACTCCACTCTATTCCATTCCATTGCAATCCACTCCACTCCATTCCACTCCATTCCACTCCATTCCATTCCATTCCATTCCTCTCCTTTCCTCTCCTCTCCACTCCACTCCACTCCATTCAAATCCTTTCCATTCCTCTCCATTCCACTCCACTCCACTCCATTCCACTCTACTCTTTTCCATTCCATTAAATTTCATTCCACTCCACTCGATTGCCCTTCACTCCACACCATTCCATTCCACCCCATTCTGCTCCACTCCAATCCATTCCACTTCACTCCCTTCCAATCCATCCATGTCATTCCATTCCATTCTACTCCTTTCCCTTCCATTCCACTCTACTCTATTCCACTCCATTCTACTGCACTCCATTCCATTCCTTTAATCAGGAGTCCACTCCTCTCCATTCCATGCCACTCCATTCCATTCTATTCCACTCTCCACCAATCCAATACACTCCATTCCACACCACTCTTCTCCGTTCCATTCCATTCCATTCCATTCCATTCCACTCCATTCCATTCCACTCCATTCCATTTCACTCCACTCCACTCCATTCCACTCCAATATGCTCCACTCCATTCCCCTCCACTCTACTCCACTCCATTCCAATCCACTCCACTCCATTCCACTCCACTCCCTTCCATTGCACTCTACCCCCTTCCATTCTGTTATATTACTTTCCAATCCACTCCACTCCATTCTATTCCTGTCTATTCCACTGCACTCCCCTCCATTCCATTCCATTGCATTCCATTCCACTCCAACAAATTCCATTCCACTCCACTACAGTCCACTCTCTCCATTCCATTCCACGCCATTCCATTCCACTCCCTTCCACTCCACTCCACTCAGTTCCACTCTACTACATTCCATTCCAATCCCCGCCAATGCACTCCATTCCACTCCACTCCATTCCATTCCATTTCTTTTCATTCCACCCTACTCCATTCCATTCCATTCTATTCCATTTCTGTCCACTCCACTCCATTGGAATCCATTCCACTCCATTCAAATTCTCTCTACTCCATTCCATTCCTTTACATTCTATTCATCTCCTTTCCACTCCACTCCACTCCCTTCAACTGCACTATGCTCCATTCCATGCCATTCCATTCCATTCCACTCAATTTCATTCCATTACACTACATTCCAGTACAGCCCACTCCACTCCTCCCTATTCCATTCCACTCCATTTCACTCCATTCCATTCGATTCTACTCCAATCCACTCCAGTCCCCTCCATTCCACTCCATTCCCCTGTGTTGCACTCCATTTAATTCCACTCCATTCCACCCCACTGCATTCCCTTCCATTACACTCCTATTCTCCTACACCCTATTGCATTCTGCTCCATTCCACACTACTCCATTCCATTCAACTCCACTCCCCTCCCCTCTACTCCACTCCATTCCATTCCTCTCCATTCACGTCCACACCACTCCATTCCATTCCACTCGATTCCTCTCCACTCCGCTCCATTGCACTCCACCCCATTCCATTCCATTCCACTCTAGTGGACTGCATTCCAGTGCACTCTATTCCACTCCACTCCACTCTATTCCATTCCATTGCAATCCACTCCACTCCATTCCACTCCATTCCACTCCATTCCATTCCATTCCATTCCTCTCCTTTCCTCTCCTCTCCACTCCACTCCACTCCATTCAAATCCTTTCCATTCCTCTCCATTCCACTCCACTCCACTCCATTCCACTCTACTCTTTTCCATTCCATTAAATTTCATTCCACTCCACTCGATTGCCCTTCACTCCACACCATTCCATTCCACCCCATTCTGCTCCACTCCAATCCATTCCACTTCACTCCCTTCCAATCCATCCATGTCATTCCATTCCATTCTACTCCTTTCCCTTCCATTCCACTCTACTCTATTCCACTCCATTCTACTGCACTCCATTCCATTCCTTTAATCAGGAGTCCACTCCTCTCCATTCCATGCCACTCCATTCCATTCTATTCCACTCTCCACCAATCCAATACACTCCATTCCACACCACTCTTCTCCGTTCCATTCCATTCCATTCCATTCCATTCCACTCCATTCCATTCCACTCCATTCCATTTCACTCCACTCCACTCCATTCCACTCCAATATGCTCCACTCCATTCCCCTCCACTCTACTCCACTCCATTCCAATCCACTCCACTCCATTCCACTCCACTCCCTTCCATTGCACTCTACCCCCTTCCATTCTGTTATATTACTTTCCAATCCACTCCACTCCATTCTATTCCTGTCTATTCCACTGCACTCCCCTCCATTCCATTCCATTGCATTCCATTCCACTCCAACAAATTCCATTCCACTCCACTACAGTCCACTCTCTCCATTCCATTCCACGCCATTCCATTCCACTCCCTTCCACTCCACTCCACTCAGTTCCACTCTACTACATTCCATTCCAATCCCCGCCAATGCACTCCATTCCACTCCACTCCATTCCATTCCATTTCTTTTCATTCCACCCTACTCCATTCCATTCCATTCTATTCCATTTCTGTCCACTCCACTCCATTGGAATCCATTCCACTCCATTCAAATTCTCTCTACTCCATTCCATTCCTTTACATTCTATTCATCTCCTTTCCACTCCACTCCACTCCCTTCAACTGCACTATGCTCCATTCCATGCCATTCCATTCCATTCCACTCAATTTCATTCCATTACACTACATTCCAGTACAGCCCACTCCACTCCTCCCTATTCCATTCCACTCCATTTCACTCCATTCCATTCGATTCTACTCCAATCCACTCCAGTCCCCTCCATTCCAGTCCATTCCCCTGTGTTGCACTCCATTTAATTCCACTCCATTCCACCCCACTGCATTCCCTTCCATTACACTCCTATTCTCCTACACCCTATTGCATTCTGCTCCATTCCACACTACTCCATTCCATTCAACTCCACTCCCCTCCCCTCTACTCCACTCCATTCCATTCCTCTCCATTCACGTCCACACCACTCCATTCCATTCCTCTCCATTCCATTACTTTCCAATCTGTTCTATTGCAATGCATTCCATTCCTTTCCACTCCATTCCACTCCACTCCATTTCACTCCACTCAACTCCACTCCAGTCCGTTCCATTCCACATAACTAAATTCCACTCAACTTCACTCCACTCCACTCCATTCCATTCCATTCAATTCCTTCCTTTCCACAGGATCTCACTCTGTCTCAAATGCTGGGTTGCAGCGCCACCATCTCAGCTCACATTTCTTTACAGCATTCCATTGCATTCCATTCCATCCCATTCCTTTCCATTATATTTCACTCCACTCCACTCCATTCCATTCCGTTCCACTCCAGTCCATTTCATTCCATTCCATTACACTGCACTCCACTCCATTCCATTCCACTCCAATCCATTCCACTCTGTTCCACTAAACTCCATTCCATTCCATTCCATTCCACTCCACTCTATTCCACTCCATTCCACTCCATTCCACTCCACTGCACTCCCGTCCATTCCATTCCATTCCATTCCATTCCATTCCATGCCAATCCATTCCATTCCCTTTCATTACACTCCATTCCATTCCACTCCGTTCCACTCTATTCCAATCCACCCCACCACATTCCATTACATCCGATTAAATTCCACTCCATTCCACTCCTCTCCTCTCCACAGCACTCCACTCCAATCCATTACACTCCATCCCATTCCATTCTGCTCCATAGCACTCCACTCCACTGCATCCCACTCCACTCCACTTCATTCCATTCTATTGCATCCCATTCTATTGTTCCCCATTCCACTCCACTCCACTTCACTCCATTCCTCTCCACTCCATTCCATTCCATTCAACTTCAATGCACTCCTTTCCTTTCTTTCGAGAGTATATCACTCTGTCACCCATCCTGGAGTGCAGTGGCACAATCTCTGCTCCTGTTCCTTTCCATTCTGTTCCTTTCCATTCCGTTCCGTTCCGTTGCCCTCTGCTCCTCTCTGCTCCTTTCCGTTACATTCCGTTCCACTCCACTCCACTACATTCCATTACATCCTATTCCTTTCCACTCCATTACACTCCTCTCTAATCCACTGCACTCCACTCCACTCCATTCCACTACATCCCGTTACATTCCTCTCCATTCCAGTGCACTGTACTCCACTCCACTCCACTCCATTTAATACCATTGCATTCCATCCCATTCCATTCCTCTCCATTCCACTCCGCTACACTTCACTCTACTCCACTCCACTCCAATCCACTCCATTCCATTCAATTCCTTTCTTTTGAGAGTATCTCACTCTATCACACAGCCTGGAGCACAATGGCACAAACTCTGCTTCAATTCCATTCGTTTCCATTCCGTTCCACACCATTCCAATCCATTCCTTTCCACTCCACTCCACTCCATTCCATTCCAATCCACTCCACTCCACTCCTTTCCACTCTTTTCCACTGCATTCCTCTCCATTCCACTCCACTCCATTCCACTTCATTCCATTCCATTCAATTCCGTTCCATTCCAATCCACTACATTCCACGCCATTCCACTTCATTCCATTCCATTCCATTTCACTCCATTCCTTTCCACTCTATTCCATTCCACACCATTCCACCCCACTCCACTCCACTCCGTTCCATTCCATTCCGTTCCACTCCAATCCCCTCCACTACAATTCACTGCACTCCATTCTGTTCCATTCCGCTACTCTCCACTCCATTCCATTCCAATCCATTCCATTCCATTCCATTCCATTCCACTACACTCCATTCCACTCCACTCCACTCCACTCCTATCCATTCCATTCCATTTCATTCCATTCCATTGTATTGCATTCCAGTCCATTCTACTCCACTACACTCCACTCCACTCCACACCTATCCATTCCATTCCTTTTCATTCCATTGCATTCCACTCCATTCCAGTCCACTCCACTCCACTGCATTCCACTCCATTCCCCTCCATTTCATTCCATTTCATTCCACTCCATTGTATTCCATTTCATTCCACTCAATTCCATGCCACTCTATTCCACTCCAGACAACTGCAAGGCACTCCATTCTATTCCCTCCATTCCACTCCAGTCCATTCCATTACACACCATTCCATGCCATTCCTCTGCACTCTGCTACACTTCATTCCATTCCATTCCACTTCACTCCACTCCACTCCACTTCTTTCCACTCCACTCAACTCCACCTCACTCCATTCCACTCCTCTACACTACATTCTACTCCACTCCCTTCCATTCCACTCTACTCCCTTCCATTCCGTTATATTACATTATATTATATTATATTACATTATATTACATCCACTCCCCTCTATTCTTTTCCATTCCACTCCATTTCACTCCATTCCAGTCCACTCCACTCCACTCCATTCTATTCCTTTCCATTCCACTGCACTCCCCTCCACTCCATTCCATTCCAGTCCATTCCATTCCAATGAATTCCATTCGACTCCACTACAGTCCATTCCATTCCACACCATTCCATTCCACGCCCTTCCACTCCACTCCACTCCGTTCCACTCCACTACATTCCATTCCATTCCTCTCCAATCCACTCCATTGCTCTCCACTCCACTCCATTCCATTACATTTCGTTCCACCCTACTCCATTCCATTCCATTCTATTCCATTCCTCTCCACTCCACTCCATTCGAATCCATTCCACTCCATTCCAATCCTCTCCACTCCATTCCATTCCTTTACATTCTATTCATCTCCTTTCCACTCCAGTCCACTCCATTCAACTTCTCTACACTCCATTCCATGCCATTCCATTCCATTCCACTCCATTCCATTCCATTCCACTCCATTCCATTCCATTCCACTACATTCCCGTACACCCCACTCCACTCCTCCCCATTCCCTTCCATTCCATTACACTCCATTGCATTCCATTCTACTCCATTCCACTCCACACCCCTGCATTCCACTCCATTCCCCTGTGTTCCACTCCATTCCATTCCACTCCATACCACTCCACTCCACTGCATTTCCTTCCATTACATGCCAATTCCACTACACTCCATTGCATTCCACTCCATTCCACTCTACTCCATTCTATTCCAATCCACTCCACTCCACTTCACTCTACTCCATTCCATTCCACTCCATTCCATTCCTCTCCATTCCCCTCCACTCCACTCCATTCCATTCCATTCCATTCCGTTTAATTGCACTGCATTCCATTACATTCCACTCCATTCCACTCCACTCCATTTCACTCCACCCAACTCCACTCCAGTCCATTCCGTTACACACAGCTAAATTCCACTCAACTTCACTCCTATCCCCTCCATTCCATTCCATTCGACTCCATTCCATTCCATTCAATTCCTTTCTTTCCACAGGATCTCACTCTGTCTCAAATGCTGGTTTGCACTGCCACCATCTCAGCTCACATTTCTTTTCAGCATTCGATTGCATTCCATTCCATCCCATTCCTTTACATTATATTTCACTCCACACCACTCCATTCCATTCCGTTCCACTCCAATCCATTTCATTATGTTCCATTACACTGCACTCCAGTCCACTCCATTCCACTCTGGTCCACTAAATTCCATTCCATTTCATTCCACTCCACTCCATTCCACGCCATTCCACTCCATTCCACTCCACTGCACTCCCATCCATTCCATTCCATTCCATTCCATGCCAATCCATTCCATTCCATTCCATTCCTTTCCATTCAATTCCATTCGATTCCACTCCATTCCACTCCACTCCAATCCAGTCCACCACATTCCATTACATCCTATTAAATTCCACCCCATTCCACTCCTCTTCTCTCCACAGCACTCCACTCCAATCCATTACACTCCATCCCATTCCATTCCGCTCCATTCCACTCCACCCCTCCCCACTCCACTCCACTTCATTCCATTCTATTCCATCCCATTCTATTCCTCTCCATTCCACTCCACTCCATTACACTTCATTCGATTCCATTCAATTCCATTCCATTCCAATCCACTACATTCCAAGCTATTCCACTTCATTCCATTGCATTTCACTCCATTCCTTTCCGCTCTATTCCATTCACTCCATTCCACCCCACTCCACTCCATTCCCCCCCACTCCATTTCATTCCATTCCACTCCACTCCACTCCAATAGACTCTACTCCATTCCATTCTAGTACACTACACTCCCCTCCATTCCATTCCATTCCACTCCACTCCATCCCATTCCATTCCATTCCTTTCCACTCCACTCCACTCCATTCCACTCCACTCCTATCCATTCCATTCCATTTCATTCCATTCTATTCCATTTCTTTCCATTCCATTCCATTGCATTCCACTTCATTCAAGTCCCCGCCACTCCACTGCATTCCACTCCACTCCACTCCATTCCATTCCATTTCATTCCACTCCAGTCCATTCCAATGCATACCATTCCACGCCATTCCTCTGCTCTCCAGTAGACTCAATTCTTTTCCATTCCACTTCACTCCATTCCACTCCTTTCCACTCCACTCAACACCACTCCACTCCATTCCACTCCACTCCACTCTACTCCACAACACTCTTCTCCACTCCATTCTATTCCAGTCCACTCCACCCCACTCCACTCCTCTCCACTCAAATCCACTCCAATCCATTCCATTCCGTTTCATTCCTTTCCATTTCACTCCAATCCACTCCACTCCACTCCATTCCACCCCATTTCACTCCACTACACTCCAGTGCATTCCACTCCACTCCATTCCACTCCACTCACCTCCATTGCACTCCACTCCACTATTCTCCACTCCTCTCCATTCCACTACATTCCATTCCATTCCATTCCACTCCTTTCCAGTCCATTCCTTTCCACAATATTCCACTCCACTTCATTCCATTTTACTCCACTCCACTCCATTGCACTCCTTTCCATTCCACTTCATTCCACTCCACTCCACTAAATTCCATACCATTCCACTCAAATCCACTCCTTTCCATTCCTTTCCACTCCATTCTATTCCACTCCTCTCCACTCCAATACACTCCATTCCACTCCACTCCACTACATTCCTCTCCACTCCACTCCATTCCACTAAAATCCAATCCACTCCATTCCACTAACATCCACTGCACTCCATTCCATTCCATTCCATTCCACTCCACTCCATTCCACTCCACTCCTTTCAACTCCACTCCATTCCATTCCAATCCATTACATGCCACTCCATGAAACTCAACTACACTCCGCTACATTTCATTCCATTCCTCTCCATTCCCCTCCACTCCACTGCTTTCCACTCCACTATATTCCATTCCATTCCATTTCATTCCACTCCACTTCACTCCACTCCACTGCATTCCACTGCACTACATACCACTCCACTTCATTGCATTCCACTCCACTCCACCCCATTCCAATCCAATCCACTCCACTCCACTCCTCTCCACTCCAATCAATTCCACTCAATTCCCCTCCATTCCATTCCATTTCTCTGTGCTCCATGCCAGTCCACTCCATTCCAGTCCACTGAATTCCATTCCTTTCCATTCCATTCAACACCAATCAACCCCACCACACTCAATTCCACTACACTAAACTCCACTCCATTCCATTCCACTCCACTCCATTCCACTCCATTCCATGCCATTCCACTCCCTTCGACTACACTCCATTCCATTCCACTACATTCCACTCCGTCCCCTTTCATTCTGTTCCATTCCACTGGACTCCACTCCATCCCACTCCACTCCAATCCATTGCACTCCACTCCATTCCATTCCATTCCATTTCATTCCACTCCACTTCAATCCACTCCACTGCATTCCACTCCACTCCATACCACTCCACTACATTCCATTCCACTCATCTCCACCCCATTCCAATCCAATCCACTCCATTCCACTCCTTTCCACTCCAATCTATTCCATTCAATTCCACTCCATTCCATTGCATTTCTCTGTACTCCATGCCAGTCCACTCCATTCCAGTCCACTGAATTCCATTCCTTTCCATTCCATTCAACACCAATCAACCCCACCACAATCAATTCCACTCCACTAAACTCCATTACTTTCCATTGCACTCCATTCCATGCCATTCCACTCCCTTCGACTACATTCCATTCCATTCCACTCCATTCCACTCCGTCCCCTTCCATTCTGCTCCATTCCACTGGACTCCACTCCACCCCACTCCACTGCACTCCACTCTACTCCCTTCTATTCCACTCTACTACATTCCATTCCATTCAATTCCACTCCATTCCACTCCACTGCATTCCACTCCATTCCACTCCATTTCACTCCATTCTAGTCCACTCCACTGCAATCCACTCCATTCCATTCCACTCCTTACCATTGCATTCCACTCTATTCCATTCCATTCCACTCCAATCCACTCCATTCCATTCCACTCCACTCCACACCATTCCAATCCACTCCACTCCCTTCCATTGCACTCCACTCCCTTCCATTCTTCTCTACTCAATTCCATTCCATTCTATTACACTCCATTCCACTCCACTATATTCCTGTCCATTCAACTCCATTTCACTCTATTCCAGTCCACTCCACTCCACTCCATTACATTTCATTCCACTCGATTCCACTAAATCCATTCCACTCCATTCCACTCCGTTCCATTCCATTTCAGTCCACTCCAGTACGTTCCATTCCATTCCATTCCACTCCATTCCAATCCTTTCCACTCCATTCCGCTCCTTGCCACTCCATTCCATTCCATTCCATTCTATACCTTTCCTTTCCTATACATTCCACTCCATTCCATTCCATTCTATACCTTTCCTTTCCTATGCACTCCACTCCATTCCACTCATGCCCACACCATTCAATGCCATTCCATTCCACTCCACTCATTTCCCTCACTACATTCCTGTACTTCCCACTCCACTCCACTCCATTCCATTCCATTCAATACCACTCTATTCCAGTCCATTCCACGCCATTCCACTCCACTCTACCCCATTCCACTCCATTCCCTTTTATTGCACACCACTCCATCCCACTCCATTGCATTCCACTTCATTCCACTCTACTCCATTTCATTTCACTCCACTCCACTCAACTTCAGTCCACTCCACTCCACTCCATTCCATTCCACTCCAATCCATTCTTCTCCTTTCCACTCCACTCCATTCCACTCCACTCCATACCATTCATTCCATTTTATTGCTCTCCACTGCACTCTACTCCTCTCCAGTCCACTCTACACCAATCCATTCCACTCCATACCACTCGACTCCATTCCATTCCATTCCATTCCATTTCAATCCACTCCACCGCATTCCACTGCACTCCACTCCATTCCACTGATCTCCACTCCAATCCATTCCATGCCACTCCAATCCATTCCATTCCATTCCATTCCATTCCACTCCTCTCCACTCCATTCCGTTCCATTCCATTCCGTTTCATTCCATTCCATTCCATTCCATTCCATTCCATTCCATTCCATTCCATTCCATTCCACTGCATTCCACTCCATTCCATTCCATTCCACTCCATTCCATTCCATTCCATTCCATTCCACTCCATTCCATTCCATTCCACTCCATTCCATTCCATTCCTCTCTACTCCATTCCACTCCTCTCCATTCCACTGCACTCCATTCCATTCCATTCCAATCTACTCCATTCCACTCCACCAGACTCCTTTCCACTCCACTCCACTTCATTCCATTCCATTCCACTGCATTCCACTCCATTCCATTCCATTCCACTCCTTTCCACTCCATCGGATTACATTCAGCTCCATTCCTCTGCACTCCACTCCACCCCACTCCATTCCACTGCACTTCATTCCATTCCACTCTACTCCATTCCATTCCATTCCGTTATACTCCACTCCATTTGTCTCCACTCCATTCCACTCCATTCCAGTCCTGTCCACTCCACTCCATTCCTTTCCATCCCATTCCATTCCACTCTACTCCATTCCACTCCACTATAATCCATTCAATTCCATTCCATGCCACTCCTCTGCATGCCACTCGAATACACTCCACTCCATTCCGCTCCAATACACTCCATTCCTCTCCACTCCTTTCCTCTTTACTCCACTCCAGTCCAATGCATTCCATACCACTCCACTCCACTACAGTCCTCTCTACTCTTTTCCATTCCATTCCACTCCATTCCATTACTTTCGACTCAGTAAACTCTTCTCCACCACACTTAACTTCTCTCCACTCAATACTACTCCACTCCACTCCACTCCTCTCCACTCCATTACATTCCATTTCTTTCCACTCCACTCCATTCCATTCCATTCCATCAATTCCATTCCATTCATTTCCCTTCTGTCCTCTGGATCTCACTCTGTCACAAATGCTGGAATGCAGTGTCACCATCTCAGCTCACACTCCTTTTCAGCGTTCCATTGCATTCAATTCCATCTTATTCAATTCCAATATATTTCACTCCACTCCACTCCATTCCTTTCCCTTCCACTCCAATCCATGTCATTGCATTCCATTACACTGAACTCCACTTCATTCCACTCCATTCCATTCCTTTGCACTCCATTCCACTCCATCCCATTTCATTCATCTCCATTCCACGTCATTCTAGTCCACCCCACTCCAGTCCACTCCACTGAACTCCACTCCCTTACATTCCACTCTACTCCATTCCATTCCATTCCATTCCATTACATTCCGTTCCATTCCATTCCGTTCCATTCCATTCCATTCCACTCCACTCCATTCCTCTCCACTCCATTCCACTCCATTCCATTCCTCTCCACTCGACTCCCCTCCATTCCCTTCTATTCCATTCCACTCCACTCCATTCCTCTTTACTCCACTCCAGTCCACTCCATTCCTTTCCACTCCACTCCATTCCATTCTACTCTGTTCCATTACATTCCACTCGTTTCCTTTACTTTCGACTCCAGTAAAATCCACTCCACCCCACTTAAATTATCTCCCCTCAACCACACTCCACTCCATTCCACTCCACACCATTCCATTCCATCTCATTCCACTCCACTCCATTTCATTCCATTCCATTCCATTCCATTCCATTCAATTCCACGCTACTCTATTCCACTCCAGTCCATTACACAGCAGTCCATTCTACTCCCTCTATTCCACTCCAATCCCTTCCATTCCATACCATTCCATGCCACTCCTTTACATTCCACTCCACTCCATTCCATTCCATTCCACTTCACTCCACTCGACTTCACTCCACTCCTTTTCACTCCACTCCAGTACATTCCACACCACTCTCCACCACTCCATTCTATTCCACTCCACTCCACTCTTCTCCAGTCCACTCCACTGCATACCCCTCCTCTCCATTCCATTCAATTCCATTCCATTCCACTCCAACCCACTCCACAACACTCCACTTCACTACATTCACCCCCACTACACTCCACTGCATTTCACTCCACTCCATTACATTCCACTCCACTCCACTCCATCCTCTCCATTCCACTATATTCCATTCCATTCCATTCCACTCCACTCCATTCCAATCCACAACATTCCACTCCATGCCATTCCATTGCACTCCATGCCATTCCACTCCACTCCACTCCATTCCACTCCATTCCGTTCCATTCCACGCCATTACACTCCACTGCAATCCATTCCACTCCACTACAATCCATTCCATTCCATGCAGCCCCTCTGCACTCCACTCCAATACAATCCACTGCATTCCACTCAACCCCACTCCATTAAATGCCATTCCATTACATGCCACTCGTTTCCCTCACTACATTCCACTACCTCCCACTCCACTCCACTCCATTCCATTCCATTCAATTCCACTCCATTCAAGTCCATTCCATGCCATTCCACTCCACTCCACTCCATTCCACTCCATTCCCTTGTATTCCGCTCCATCCCTTTCCACTCCATTCTACTACACTCCATTGCATTCCACTTCATTCCACTGTACTCCATTCCATTTTACTCCACTCCAGTCCATTTCATTCCACACCACTCCACTCCATTCCATTCCACTCGATTCCATTCCTCTTTGTTCCATTCCACTCCACTTCACTCCATACCATTCATTCCATTTTATTGCACTCCACTCCACTCTACTCCTCTCCACTCCACTCCACTCCAATCCACTCCACTCCACACCAATCCACTGCATTCCATTCCATTCCATTTCATTTCACTCCACTCCACTACATTCCACTACACTCCACTAAATTCCACTGCACTCCACTGCATTCCACTCCTCTCCCTTCCTTTCCATTCCATTCCATTCCATTCCACTCCTCTCCATTGCATTCCATTCCATTCCATTCCATTCCACTCCATTCCATTCCTTTCCTATCTAGTCCATTCCACTCCTCTCCATTCCATTCTACTCTGTTCCATTACATTCCACTCGTTTCCTTTACTTTCGACTCCAGTAAAATCCACTCCACCCCACTTAAATTATCTCCCCTCAACCACACTCCACTCCATTCCACTCCACACCATTCCATTCCATCTCATTCCACTCCACTCCATTTCATTCCATTCCATTCCATTCCATTCCATTCAATTCCACGCTACTCTATTCCACTCCAGTCCATTACACAGCAGTCCATTCTACTCCCTCTATTCCACTCCAATCCCTTCCATTCCATACCATTCCATGCCACTCCTTTACATTCCACTCCACTCCATTCCATTCCATTCCACTTCACTCCACTCGACTTCACTCCACTCCTTTTCACTCCACTCCAGTACATTCCACACCACTCTCCACCACTCCATTCTATTCCACTCCACTCCACTCTTCTCCAGTCCACTCCACTGCATACCCCTCCTCTCCATTCCATTCAATTCCATTCCATTCCACTCCAACCCACTCCACAACACTCCACTTCACTACATTCACCCCCACTACACTCCACTGCATTTCACTCCACTCCATTACATTCCACTCCACTCCACTCCATCCTCTCCATTCCACTATATTCCATTCCATTCCATTCCACTCCACTCCATTCCAATCCACAACATTCCACTCCATGCCATTCCATTGCACTCCATGCCATTCCACTCCACTCCACTCCATTCCACTCCATTCCGTTCCATTCCACGCCATTACACTCCACTGCAATCCATTCCACTCCACTACAATCCATTCCATTCCATGCAGCCCCTCTGCACTCCACTCCAATACAATCCACTGCATTCCACTCAACCCCACTCCATTAAATGCCATTCCATTACATGCCACTCGTTTCCCTCACTACATTCCACTACCTCCCACTCCACTCCACTCCATTCCATTCCATTCAATTCCACTCCATTCAAGTCCATTCCATGCCATTCCACTCCACTCCACTCCATTCCACTCCATTCCCTTGTATTCCGCTCCATCCCTTTCCACTCCATTCTACTACACTCCATTGCATTCCACTTCATTCCACTGTACTCCATTCCAT
This sequence comes from Pongo abelii, assembly GCF_028885655.2. NCBI lineage: Eukaryota > Metazoa > Chordata > Mammalia > Primates > Hominidae > Pongo > Pongo abelii. The sequence goes on from NC_071999.2 coordinate 3,892,760, forward strand.
TTTACTCCACTCCAGTCCATTTCATTCCACACCACTCCACTCCATTCCATTCCACTCGATTCCATTCCTCTTTGTTCCATTCCACTCCACTTCACTCCATACCATTCATTCCATTTTATTGCACTCCACTCCACTCTACTCCTCTCCACTCCACTCCACTCCAATCCACTCCACTCCACACCAATCCACTGCATTCCATTCCATTCCATTTCATTTCACTCCACTCCACTACATTCCACTACACTCCACTAAATTCCACTGCACTCCACTGCATTCCACTCCTCTCCCTTCCTTTCCATTCCATTCCATTCCATTCCAATCCTCTCCATTGCATTCCATTCCATTCCATTCCATTCCACTCCATTCCATTCGTTTCCTATCTAGTCCATTCCACTCCTCTCCATTCCACTGCACTCCATTCCACTCCTCTCCATTCCACTGCACTCCATTCCATTCCGTTCCATTCCATTTCATTCCATTCCATTCCATTCCATTCCATTCAATTTCTTTCCATTCCATTCCATTCCATTCCATTCTACTCCCTCCATTCCCCTCCAATCCATTCCATTCCATACCATTCCATGCCACACCTCTGCATTCCACTCCACTCCATTCCATTCCATTCCACTTCACTCCACTCCACTGCACTCCAATCTTTTCCACTCCACTCGACTTCACTCCACTCCTTTTCACTCCACTCCAGTACATTCCACTCCACTCTCCTCCACTCCATTCTATTCCACTCCACTCCACTCTGTCCGTTCCACTCCACTCCATTCCCCTCCATTCCATTCCATTCCATTACATCCCACTCCAGCAAATCCACACCACTCCACTCCACTACATTCCCCTCCACTACACTCCATTGCATTTCACTCCACTCCACTCCATTCCACTGCAGTCCACTCCCCTCCTCTCCAATCCACTACATTCTATTCCTTTCCATTCCATTCCTCTCCACTCCACTACATTCCACTACACTCCACTACATTCCACTACACTACACTCCATTCCACTCCTCTCCTCTCCATTCCATTGCATTCCATTCCATTCCATTCCATTCCTCTCCTCTCCACTCCATTCCATTCCATTCCAGTCCATTCCATTCCATTCCTCTCTACTCCTTTCCACTCCTTTCCATTCCACTGCCCTCCATTCCATTCCATTCCATTCCATTCCATTCCATTCTACTCCATTCCACTCCACCACACTCCATTCCACTCCACTACACTTCATTCCATTCCATTCCACTGCATTCCACTCCATTCCATTCCATTCCTCTCCTTTCCACTCCATCGCTTCACATTCAGCTCCATTCCTGTGCACTCCACTCCACCCCACTCCACTCCACTCTACTCCCTTCCATTCCACTCTACTACATTCCATTCCATTCCATTCCATTATACTCCACTCCATTTGTCTCCAATCCACTGCACTCCATTCCACTCCATTCCAGTCTTCTCCACTCCACTCCACTCCATTCCATTCTATTCCATTCCACTGCATTCCATTCCATTCCATCCCATTCCATTCAAATCCACTCCATTCCACTCCACCACAATCCATTCAATTCCATTCCATGCCACTCCTCTGCACGCCACTCCAATACAATCCACTGCGTTCCACTCCAATACACTCCATTCCTCTCCACTCCATTCCTCTTTACTCCACTCCAGTCCAATCCATTCCATAGCACTCCACTCCACTACATTCCTTTCCACTCTGTTCTATTCCATTCCACTCCATTCCATTACTTTTGACTACTGTAAACTCTACTCCACCACACTTAACTTCTCTCCACTCAACCCTACTCCACTCCACTCCTCTCCACTCCATTCCATTCCATTACATTCCACCCCACTCCATTCCATTCCATTCCATCAATTCAATTCCATTCATTTCCTTTCTGTCCACAGGATCTCACTCTGTCACAAATGCTGGATTGCAGTGTCACCATCTCAGTTCACATTTCTTTACAGCATTCCATTGCATTCAATTCCATCTGAATCCATTCCATTATATTTCACTCCACTCCACTCCATTCCATTCCGTTCCACTCCAATCCATGTCGTTCAATTCTATTACACTGCACTCCACTCCATTCCACTCCATTCCATTCCACTCCGTACCACTCCATCCCATTCCATTCAGCTCCATTGCACTGCATTCATGTCCACCCCACTCCATTCCACTCCACGGAACTCCACTCCCTTACATTCCAACTCTATTCCATTCCATTCCATTCCACTCCACTCCATTCCTCTCCACTCCATTTCACTCCTTTCCAGTCCTCTCCACTCAAGTCCACTCCGTTCCATTCTATTGCATTCCACTCCAATTCATTCCACTCCACTCCATTCCTCTTTATTCCACTCCAGTCCACTCCATTCCATTCCACTCTATTCCATTCCTTTCCACTCCATTCCTTTACTTTCGACCTCACTAATATCCACTCCACCCCACTTAACTTCTATCTACTCAACGCCACTCCGCTCCATTCCACTCCACCCCACTCCATTCCATTCTATTTCATTCCACTCCACTCCATTCCATTCCATTCAATTCCATGCCACTCTATTCCACTCCAGTCCATTGCACGGCAGTCCATTCTACTCCCTCCATTCCACTTCAATTATTTCCATTCCATACCATTCCATGCCACTCCTCTGCATTCCACTCCACTCCATTCCTTTCCATTCCACTTCACTCCACTCCACTGCACTCCAATCCTTTCCGCTCCACTCGACTTCACTCCACTCCTTTTCTCTCCACTCCAGTACATTCCACACCACTCTCCTCCACTCCATTCTATTCTACTCCACTCCACTCTGCTCCATTCCACTCCACTCCTTTCACCTCCATTCCATTCCATTGCATTACATTCCACTCCACCCCACTTCACACCACTCCACTCCACTCCACTCATTTCCCCTCCACTAGACTCCATTGCATTTCACTCCACTCCACTCCATTCCACTCCACTCCACTCCTCTCTATTCCACTACATTCCATTCCATTCCCCTCCACTGCATTCCACTACGCTCCACTTCATTCCACTACACCCCACTCCATTCCACTCCTCTCCACTACATTCCATTCCGTTTCATTCCGTTCCATTCCACTCCTCTCCACTCCATTCCACTCCATTTGATTCGATTCGATTCGATTCCATTCCATTCCATTCCATTCCACTCCATTCATTCCATTCCATTCCATTCCACTCCTCTCCATTCCATTCCTCTCTACTCCATTCCACTCTTCTCCATTCCAGTGTACTCCATTCCATTCCATTCCATTCCATTCCATTCCATTGCATTCCATTCCATTCCATTCCATTGCATTCCATTCCATTCCATTCCATTGCATTCCATTCCATTCCATTCCATTCCATTGCATTCCATTCCATTCCATTCCATTGCATTCCGTTCCATTTCATTCTACTCCATTCCACTCCACCACATTCCATTCCACTCCACTACACTTCATTCTATTCCATTTCACTGCATTCCACCTCATTCCATTCCATTCTAATGCTTTCCACTCCATCGCATTAATTTCAGCTCCATTCCTTTGCACTCCACTCCACCCCACTCCACTGCACTCCCTTCCATTCCAGTCTGCTCCATTCCATTCCATTCCGTTCCATTCCATTTTACTACACTCCATTTGTCTCCACTCCATTCCACTCCATTCCATTCTATTCCATTCCACTCCACTCCATTCCATTCCATCCCATTCCATTCCACTACACTCCATTCCAATCCACTACAATCCATTCAATTCCATTCCATGCCACTCCTCTGCACGCCACTCGAATACATTGCACTCCATTCCACTCCAATACACTCCATTCCTCTCCACTCCATTCCTCTTTTCTCCACTCCAGTTCAATCCATTCCATACCACTCCACTCCACTACATTCCTTTCCACTCTTTTCCATTCCATTCCACTCCATTCCATTACTTTCAACTCCTGTAAACTCCACTCCACCATGCTTAACTTTTCTCCACTCAACCCTACTCCACTCCACTGCACTCCACACCTCTCCTCTCCATTCTGTTCCTTTTCATTCCACTCCACTCCATTCCATCAACTCCAATCCACTCATTTCCTTTCTGTCCACAGGATCTCACTCTGTCACAAATGCTGGATTGCAGTGTCACCATCTCAGTTCACATTTCTTTTCAACATTCCATTGCATTCAATTCCATCTTACTCCATTCTAGTATATTTCACTCCACTCCACTCCATTCCGTTCCACTCCAATCCATGTCATTACATTCCATTGCACTGCTCTCCACTCCACTCCATTCCATTCCATTTCACTCCATTCCACTCCATCCCACTCCATTCCACTCCATCCCATTCCATTCAGCTCCATTCCACTGCACTCAAGTCCACCCCACTCCACTCCACTCCACTGAACTCAACTCCCTTCCATTCCACTCTACTTCATTCCATTCCATTCCATTCCATTCCATTCCACTCAACTCCATTATTCTCCACTCCATTCCACTCCATTCCAGTCCTCTGTACTCAACGACACTTCTTTCCGTTCTATTCCATTCCACTCCAGTCCATTCCACTCCACTCCATTCCTCTTTATTCCACTCCAGTCCACTCCGTTCCATTCTACTCCACTCAACTGCATTCCATTCCACTCTATACCACTCCATTCTTTTACTTTCCACTCCAGTAAAATCCACTCCACGCCACTTAACTTCTATCCAATAAACCCCACTCCACTCCACTCCATTCCATACCATTTCATTCTACTCCACTTCATTCCAATCCATTCCATTCAATTCAATTTCATGGCACTCTATTCCACTCCAGTCCATTGCACGGCAGTCCATTCTACTCCCTCCATTCCACTCCAATCCATTCCATTCCATACCATTCCATGCCACTCCTCTGCATTCCACTCCACTCCATTCCATTCCATTCCACATCACTCCCCTCCAATGCTCTCCAATCCTTTCCACTGCACTCGACTTCGCTCCACTCCTTTTCACTCCCCTCCAGTACATTCCACACCACTCTCCTCCACTCCATTCTATTTCACTCCACTCCACTGTGCTCCAGTCCACTTCACTCCATTCCCCTCCACTCCATTCCCCTCCACTCCATTCCATTACATTCCACTCCACTCCACACCACTCCACTCCACTCCACTACATTCCCCTCCACTACACTCTATTGCATTTCACTCCATTCCACTCCATTCCCCTCCACTCCACTCCACTCCTCTCCATTCCACTGCATTCCATTCCATTCCATTCCACTCCACTCCACTACATTCCATTCCGCATCATTCCACTCCATGCCATTCCATTCCACATCATTCCACTCCATGCCATTCCATTCGACTTCACTGCATTCCACTCCACTGCTTTCCATTCCACGCCATTACACTCCACTGCTCTCCTTTCCACTCCACTACAATCCATTCCATACCTTTCCATGCCACACCTCTGCACTCCACTCCAATACACTCCACTCCATTCCACTCCACTCCATTCCACTCCACTACACTCTATTCCACTCCACTCCGTTCCTCTTTACTCCACTCCACTGAACTCCATTCCATTCCACTTCACTACACTCCTTTTCATTCCACTCTATTCCATTCCATTCCATTCCATTCCATTACCTTCCACTTCTGTAAACTCCACTACACCCCACTCCACTTCTCTCCACTCAACCCCTCTCCACAACACAACAATCCTCTCCACTGCACCCCTCTCCACTCCTCTCCATTCCACTACTTTCCATTCCATTCTATTCCACTCCTTTCCAGTCCATTCCATTCCACACCATTCCACTCCACTCTGTTCCATTTCACTCCACTCCACTCCATTCCGTTTCTTTCATTTCCACACCATTCCCCTCCAGTCCTCTCATTCCACTCCTCTTCAATCCATTCCATCCCATTCCGTGCCAGTCCTCTGCACTCCGATCCAATACAATCCACTCCATTCCACTCCACTACACTCCATTGCACACCACTCCATTCCTCTTTACTGCACTGCACTACCACTCCATTCCATTCCATTCCAATCCACTCCACTCTGTTCCATTCCACTCTACTCAATTCCATTCCACTCCTTTCCATTATTTTCGACACCAGTAAATTCCACTACACCCCACTTAATTTCTCTCCACTCAACCCCACTCCACTCCACTCCTATCCTCACCACTCCACTGAACTCCACTCCATTTCACTCCTCTCCACTCCCTTCCACTCCTTTCCATTCGTCTCCACTTCACTCCATTCCATTTCATTAAATTCCATTCCTCTCCTCTCCACTCCACTCCACACCATTCCATTTCTTTCAATTCCATTCCACGCCAATCCATTCCAATCCCCTCCTGTAAACTCCAATCCACCCTATTCCGCTTCTCTCCACTTCACTCCACTACACTCCTTTCACTCCATTCCACTCCACTCCACTCCACTCCATTCCACTCCATTCCACTCCACTCCACTCCACTCCATTCCACTCCATTTCACTCCACTCCACTCTTCTCCACAACACTCCATTCCACTGTATTCCTTTCCACTCTATTCCACTCCACTCCACACCACTCCATACCATTCGACTCCACTCCACTCCTTTCCATCCACTCCATTCCTTTCCACTCGTCTCCACTCCACTCCATTCCACTCCACTCCAATACATTCCTCTCCACTCTACTCCATTTCATTCCATTCCACTGAATTCCATAGAATTCCATTCCATTCCATTCCACTCCACTCCTTTCCATTCTATTCCAATCCCTTCCATGCCACTCACCAAAACTTCACTCTACTCAAATCCATTTCATTCCACTTCACTCTAATCCCCTCCACTCCATTCCTTTACACTCCAACCCATTCCATTCCACTTCAATCCATTCCACTCCACTCCACTCCATTTCATTCCACTCTATTCCATTCCATTCCACACCATTCCATTCCACTCAATTCCATTCCATTCCTCTCAAATCCATTCCATTCCACTCCATTCCAGCCCGTTCCACTAAATTCCACTACAGTCCACTCCATTCCAGTCTGTTGCACTCCGTTCCATTCCACTCCTTTTGATTCCATTCCACTCCACTCCATTCCACTGCACTCCATTTCATTCTGCTCCATTCCCCTCCTCTCCATTCTATCATATTCCACTCCACTCCACTCCACTCCATTTCACTCCACTCCACTCCATTTCATTCCATTCCATTCCATTCCATTCTATTCCACTCCATTCCTTTCCATTCCATTCCATTCCATTCCACTCTTGTCCACTCCGTTCCACTCCACACCTCTACGTTCCATTACATCCAATTCCATTCCAGTCCATTCCAATCCTCTCCTCTCCAGTACACTCCACTCCACTCCATTCCACTCCTTTCCATTCCACTCTGCTCCGTTCCACTGCAATGCATTCCACTGCACTCCATTACAATTCATTCATTTCCCTTCCATCCCATTCCTTTCCTCTCCATTTCACTCCATTCCTCTTCACTGCATTCCACTCCACTCCACTCCATTCCATTCCATTCCGTTCTACTGCATTCCATTCCATTCCTTTATTTAGAGAATATCTCACTCAGTCACCCAGCCTGGAGTGTAGTGGCGCCATCTCACCTCCCGTTCCGTTCCATTCCACTCCGCTTTCCTCCTTCCTGTTCAGTTCCCTTCCACTCTACTCCACTCTACTCCACTGCATTCCATTACTTCTGATTCCATTCCACTCCATTGCACTCCTTTCCACTCCACTGCACTCCACTCTACTCCATTCCACTCCATCCGATTCCATTCTGCTCCATTCCATTGCACTCAAATCCACCCCACTCCAGTCCACTTCATTCCATTCCATTCCGTCCCATTCCATTCCTCTCAATTCCATTCCAATCCACTTCACTTCACTCCACTCCACTCCAATGCACTGCATTGCATTCCATTCCATTCCACTGCATTCCATTCCATTCTTTTCTTTCGAGAGTATCACACTCTGTCACTCACCCTGGAGAGCAGTGGCACAATCTCACCTTCCATTGCATTCCATTCCATTCCATTCCATGTGACTCCTCTGCTCTCCACTCCACTCTACTCCACTCCATTCCATTCCACTTCACTCATCGTCAGTCCACTCCTCATCTTTCCAATCCACTCCATTGAATTCCACTGTGCTCCACTCCATGCTGCTCCATTCCATTCCTCACCACTCCAATCGACTCCACTCCACTCAATTCCAATCCACTCCATTCCATTCAATTCCATGCCATTCCGATCTATTTCACTCCACTCCACTCCACTCAATTCCTGTCCATTACCCTCCACTCCAATACATTCCACTCCAATACACACCATTCGATTCCACTCCACTCCAGTCCACTCCACTCCTCTCCACCCCACTACATTCCATTCCATTCAGTTCCTTTCCTTTCCCTTCCCTTCCATTCATTTCCACACCTTTCCACTCCACTCTATTCCATTCCAATCCACTCTAATCCACTCCACTCCACTCCTTTCCACTTCTTTCAATTCCTCTACATTCAACTCCACTCAACTCTCTTTCACTCCAATCCAATCCATTCCATTCCATATAATTCCACTCCCTTCCACTCTACTCCATCCACTACATTCCAATCCACTCCTGTCAACGCCACTCCACTCCCTTCCATTCCACGCCACTCCACTCCATTCTACTCTAATTTTCTCCATTCCATGCCTTTCCACTTCATTCCAATCTACTCCATTCCATTCCATTCCATTCCATTCCATTCCACTCCATTCAGACCGTTCCACTCCATTCCAATCCTCTCCACTCCACTTCATTCCACTCCATTCCATTCCCGTCCATTCCACTCCACTCCATTCCATGCCATTCCTTTCCAAACCACTCCACTCCACTCCATTGCATTCCTTTCCAATTCATTCTACTCCACTCCACTCCGTTTCCAATCCATGCCATTCCATTCCATTGAATTCCACTCCTTTCCATTCCATTCCACTCCATTCGTTTTTACTGCATTCCACTCCACTCCATTCTATTCCACTCCACTCCACTCCAATCTTTCCCTCTCCAATCCATTCCATTCCATTCCATTACGTTTAAGTAGACTCCAATGTATTTCACGCCATTCCACTCCATTCCACTCCATTCCATGCCATTACATTTCGTTCCATTCAACTCCATTCCACTCCATTCCAGTCCACTCCACTCCATTCCACTCCACTCCACTCGACTCCATTCGATTCCATTGCATTTTACTCCACTCCGTACAATTCCTTTCAACTCCAGTCTTCTCCATTGAATTCCACCCCATTCCACTCCATTCCACTCCATCCCACTCCATTCCATTCCACTCCATATCATTCCACTCCACTCCATTCCATTCCATTCCACTCCACTCCACTCCATTCCATTCTACTCCCTTCCACTCCACTCCACTCCATTCTACTCACTTCCACTCCACTCCACTCCATTCCTTTCAATTCCATTCCATTCCACTCCGTTCCATTCCATTTCTTTCAATTCTGTACTATTCCCCTCTGTTCCACTCAACTCTACTCCACTCCACTACATTCCATTACGTCAGAATCCATTCCACTCCATTCCACTCCTCTCCACTCTGCTGCAGTCCTCTCCTCTCCATTCCACTCGTTCTCTTCCATTCCGCTCCATTCCACTGGAATCCTCTCTACCTCAATCAACTCCGGTTCATTCCATTGCATTCCATCCCATTCCATTTCTCTCCATTCCACTCCAGTCCACTTCACTCCAATCCACTGCATTCCATTGCATTCCATTCCGTTCTATTCCACTTCACTCCAATCCACTCTACTCCATTCTATTCCATTTTACTCCATTGCATTATTTTCCTTTCTTTCGAGAGTATCTCACTCTGTCTCTCAGCCTGGAGCACAGTGGCACAATCTCAGCTCCCATTCCATTCCATTCCATTCCTTTCCGTTCTACTCCATTCAGCTCGCCCGGCTCTGCTCTGTTCCATTTCATTCCATTCCACTCCACTCCACTCCACTCCACTCCACTACATTCCGTTACATCCAATTGCATTCCTCTCCTTTACACTCTACACTCCACTGCATTCCACTCCACTCCATTTCACGCCATCCCATTGCATTCATCTCCATTGCACTGTATTCCACTCCACCTCACTCTGCTCCACTTCAATCCATGCCATTCTGTTCCATCCCATTCCAGTTCTCTCCATTCCACGCCACTCCACTTCATTCCACTCCGTTCCAATGCAGTCCACTCCATTCTATTCCATTCCATTCCTTTTTTTCATTAGTATCTCACTCTGTCACATAGCCTGGAGCACAGTAGCACAATCTCAGCTTCCATTCCATTCCATTCCATTCCATTCCACTACACTCCATTACTCTACAGTCTACTTCACTGCATTCCACTCCACTCTACTCCATTCTACTCCACTCCACTCCACTCCATTCCATTCCATTCAATTCCATTCGTTTCCACTTCACTCCACTACACTACATGCCATTCCATTCCTCTCTATTCCATTCTGTTCCATTCCTTTCCACCCCACTCCACACCATTCCACTCCACTCCATTCCTTTCCATTCCATTTCAATCTAATCCACTCCAATCCACTCCACTCCAGTCCACTCCATTCCACTGCACTGTACTCCATTTTATTCCACTCCCCTCCACTCCACTCCATTCCACTGCACTTTACTCCATTTTATTCCACTCCCTTCCACTCCACTGCACTCCATTCCATTCCATTCAATTTCAATCCACTCCATTCCATTCCGTTCCACTCCATTCCTTTCCGTTCCCTTCCATTCCACTCCACTCCACTCCTCTCTAACCCACTCCATTCCACTCCACTCCATTCCACTGCATTCCAGTCCACTCCATTTCATTCCACTCCATTACATTCCATTACATTCCTCTCCACTCCACACCATTCCACTCCACTGCATTCCATTCCATTCCTTTCCGCTCTACTCCACATCATTCAACTCCACTCCATTCCATTCATGTCCGCTCCACTCCATAGAATTGCACTTTCCTCCTTTCCATTCCATTCCATTCTGTTCCTCTTTACTCCCCTCCATTACACTCCACTCCACTCCATTCCTCTCCACTCCACTCCATTCCATTTTATTCCATTCCATTCCACTCCATTGCGTTCCATTCCACTGCATTGCATTCCATGCCACTCCACTCCACTCCACTCCAATCCACTTCAGTCAATTCAAATCCACTTATCTCCATTCCCTTCCATTCCACTCCATTCCATTCATTTCCACTCCATTCCACTCCACTCCTCTCCATTCCATTCCATTCAATTCCATTGCAGTCAATTCCGTTCCACTTCATTCCATTCATCTCCGTTCCAGTCCATTCCAATCCAATCCACTCCACTCCATTCCTTTCCACTCCATTCCACTCAACTCCCTTCCATTCCACTCCACTCTACTCCACTCCATTCCATGCCATTCCATTCCATTCTATTCCATTCCATTCCACTCGACTCCACTCCACTCCATTAGATTCCACTGTACTCCATTTCACTGCAATCCAATCCACACCACTTCGTTCCATTGCATTCTTTTCCATTCCACTCTACTCCTCTCCATTCCACTCCACTCCACTCCATTCCTCTCCACTACACTCCATTCCAATCCACTCCACTCCACTCCATTCCACTCCACAACAGTTCGTTCCAATCCACTGGATTCCATTTGACTCCATTCCATTACGTGCCACTCCATTCTATTCCATGCCACTCCACTCACCTCCACTCCCCTCCACTCCATTCCATTCCTTTCCATTCCAAGCCAATCCATTCCACTTCAATTCATTCCACTCCTCTCCATTCTAATCCACTCAATTCCACTCCACTGAATTCCATTCCATTCTATTCCCTTCCACTTCATTCCACTCCACTACATTCCATTGCATTCTCTTCCCTTCCACTACACTCCACCTCATTCCAGTGCACTCCTCTCTATTCCACTCCACTCCACTCCATTCCATTCCATTCCCTTCCATTCCATTCCATTCCATTCCACTCCACTCCACTCCATTCCACTCCACTCCACTGCACTACATTCCATTCCATTCCACTCCTTTCAAATCCATTCCTTTGTTTCCTCAGAATCTCACTCTGTCATTAAGGCTGGAGTGCAGTGACACAATCTCAGCTCACATTTCTGTTCTTCATTCCATTGCATTCCATTCCATCCCATTCCATTTCATTCTATTTCATTCCACTCCACTCCACTCCACTCCATTCCATTCCACTGCGTCCCATTCCATTCCACTCTATTCCTCTCCATTCCGCTCCATTCTACTCCACTCCACTCTATTCCATTCCATTCCATTTCACTCCATTGCATTCCATTCCTTTCTTTCGACAGGATATCACTGTCAAACAGGCTGGAGTGCTTAGGGACAATCTCAGCTCACATTACATGTCAACTTTCTATTGAACAGCATTCTATTGCATTGAATTCCATTGCATTCCATTCCATTCCTTTCATTTCCATTACATTCAATTCCATTCCATTCCACTCCTTTCCACTCCACTCCACTCCGCTCCAGTACATTCCTTTAAATCCAATTCCATTCCACTCCATTCCACTCCTCTCTGCTCCACTGCACTGCACTCCACTCCACTCCACTGCACTCCACTCCACTCCATCCCATTACATTCCACTCCGTTCCACTGCACTCCACTCCTCCCCACTCCACTCCACATCATTCCAATCCTTTACGTCTGATTCCATTCCATTCCTCTCCATTCCACTCCAGTCTACTTCAGTCCACTCCATTCCACTCCAGTCTACTTCAGTCCACTGCAATCCACTCCATTCCAATTCTTTCTATTCTATTTCTTTCTTTCGAGAGTATCTCACTCTGTCACCCAGCCTGGAGTGTAGTGGCACAATCTCAGCTCACATTTCATTTCACCATTCCATTCCATTCCATTCCATTCCATTCCACTGCATTCCACTCCACTCAATTCCACTCCAATACATTCCATTCCATTCCATTCCAATCCCTTCCATTCCACTCTGTTTTATCGACAGGATCCCCCCTGTCACACAGGCTCCAGCGCAGTGGCAAAATCACTGCCCATATTTCTTCATTCCATTCCATTCCATTTCATTCCATTCGATTCCATTCCACTCCACTCCACTCCGTTCCATTCCACTCCACTCCATTCCTTTCCACTCCATTCCATTCCACTCCATTCCACTCTACTACACGACACTCCACTCCATTACACTCTAATCCATTATACTCCGCTACACTACACTCCTCTCCATACCACTACACTCCATTGTATTCCATTCCATTCCTTTCCATTCCATTCCGTTCCATTCCATTCCATTCCTTTCCTTTGTTTCCACAGGATTTCATTCCGACACAAAGGCTGGAGTGCAGTGGAACAATAAAAGCTCACATTTCCTTTCAGCATTCCATTGCATTCCATTCCATCCCATTCCTTTCCATTCTATTTCACTCCACGATACTCCACTCAACTCCGTTGCATTCCACTCCGTCCCATTCCATTCGTCCCCATTCCACTCCACTACACTCCACTCCATTCCATTCCACTCCACTCTACTCCATTCCACTCCACTCCACTCCATTCCAGTCCATTCGACACCATTCCACTCCAATCCACTCCACTCCATTCCAAACCATTCGACTCCATTCCTCTCCGTTACCTTCCACTCCATTCCACTCCGCTTCACTCCATTCACTTCCTCTCCATCCCACACCACGACATTCCATTCAACTCCATTCCACTTCACTCAATTCCGTTCCACTCCACCCCCCTCCACTCCCCTCCATTCCATTCCATTCCATTTGACTCCAATCCATTCCATTCCATTCCATTCTAATCCACTCCACTCCATTCCACTCTAATCCATGCCATTCCATTCCACTCCACTTCACTCCACTCCATTCCATTACACTCTACTCCATTCCATTCTCTTCCATTCCATTCCACTCCACTCCACTATATTCCACTCCAATCCACCCCATATCATTCCATTCCATTCCACTCCATTCCATTCCATTGTACTCCATTGAAGTACATTCAGCTCCATTCCACTCCACTCCACACAAGTCTACTCCACTCCACTCCCCTCCTTTCCATTCCTTTCCAATCCACTCCATTGCATTCAATTCCCCTCTATTCCATGCCAGTCCATTCCATTCTACTCCATTCCACTCCACTTCATTCCACTCCACGCCATTCCACTCCACTGCATTCCATCCCATTCCACTCCACTCCACTCCACTGCATTCCATTCCACTCCACTCCACTCCATTCCACTCCACTCCGTTCCACTCCACTTCATTCCATTGCATTCCATTCCATTCCTCTCCAGTCCTCTCCATTCCATTCTACTACACTCCATTCCACTCCACTCCCCTCCATTCCATTTCATTCCATTCCATTCCATTTCATTCCATTCCCCTCCTTTCCACTCCACTTCACTCCACTAACTACACTCCACTCCAACTCACTCCAACCCACTGCATTCCACTCCATTCCATTCCACTCCACTCCATTCCATTCCACTCAATTTCACTTCACTCAATTCCACTCCACTCCATTCCACTCCCCTCCACTCTACCCCTCTCCACTCCATTCCACTCCAGATCATTCCATTCCATTCCAATCCACTCCATTCCATTTCCCTGCATTCCACTCCAATCCATTGCACTCCATTCCATTCCACTCCATTTCTCTCTATTCCACTCCACTCCATTCCACTCCATTTCACTCCATTCCACTCCACTCCATTCCACTCCATTTCACTCCATTCCACTCCACTCCATTCCACTCCATTTCACTCCATTCCACTCCACTCCATTCCTCTCCACTCCACTTCACCCTACTCCACTCCTTTCCAATCCACTCCATTCCATTCCACTCTATTCCATTACATGCCATTCCTCTCCATGCCACTCCAATACACTCCACGCCACTTGATTCCTTTCCATTCCATTCCAATCCACTCGTTTCCATTGCATTCCACTCCATTCCATGCCACTCCATTCCACTCCACTCCATTCCACTCCAGTTCATTCTGCTCCACGCCATTCCACTCCACTGCATTCCTGTCAATTCCACTCCACTCCACTCGGCTCCACTCCACTCCAGTCGATTCCATTCCACTCCAGTCCACTGCTTTCCAGTCCACTACGCTCAATTCCGTTGCATTCCATTCCATTCCACTCCGTTCAACTCCATTCTACTCTCCACTCCATTCCACTCCACTCCCCACCATTTCATTCCTTTCCATTCCATTCCATTCCATTCCACTCCTTTCCATTTCTTTCCACTCCATTTCCTTCCATTCTTCTCCACTCCAATCAACTACACTCCACTGCACTCCACTTCACCCCACTCCATTACATTCCATTACATTCACTCCGCTCCATTCCCTTCCATTCCACTCCATTCCATTCCACTCCATTCACTCCACTACATTCCTTTCCATTCCACTCCATTCCATTCCACTCCAATCCATTGCACTGCACTCCACTCCACTCCATCACACTCCACTCAATTCCACTCCACTCTATTCCTTTGCACTCCAATCCACTCCACTCCACTCCGCTGCACTATACTCCATTCCAGTACATTCCATTTCATTCCATTCAATTTCACTCTATTGCTTTCCAGTCATTTCTTACTACAGGGTATCACTGCGTCACCTTTCCTGGAGTGCAGTGTCACAATCTCAGCTCAGATTACATGTCAACTATACATTCCATTGCATTCTATTCCATTGCATTCTTTTCATTCCATTGCATTCCATTCTATTCCATTCCATTCCATTCAATTCTATTCCATTCCATTCCATTCCGTTCCACTCCACTCCACTACATCCCGTTACATCCTTTCTATTCCACTCCATTCCACTCCTCGCGACTCCACTGCAATCCACTCCACTCCATTCCACTCTATCCCATTCTATTGCCCTTCATTCAACTGCACTCCACTCTGCCCCCATCCACTCCCCTTCTTTCCGTTCTATTCCATCCCATTCCACTCCACTCCACTCCATTCCATTCCAGTTCACTCCACTCCTTTCCATTCCACCCCATTCCATTCCACTCCTTTCCACTCCACTACAGTACCCTCCACTCCATTCCGTTGCATTCCACTCCATTCCATTCCATTACTTTCTTTTGACAGGATCACACTCTGTCACCCAGGCTGTTGTTGAGTGGCACAATCTCAGCTCACATTTCATTTCACCTTTCCGTTTCTTTCCATTCCATTCCACTTCATTCCTCTCCACTCAATTCCCCTCCCCTCCACTCCAATAAATTCTATTCCATTCCATTCCAATCCCTTCCATTCCACACCTTTCTTTCGACCGGATCTCCCTCTGTGACTCAGGCTATAGAGCAGTGGCAAAATCTCAGCACAAATTTCTTCATTCCAATCCGTTCTATTTTATTCCATTCCACTCCAGTCCTTTCAACTCCACTCCACTCCACTCCATTCCACTTCACTCCACCTCATTACACTCCTCTCCATTCCATTCCACTCAATTCCTTTCCACTCCATTCCACTCCACTCCACTACACTCAACCCCATTCCATTCCACTTCATTCCATTCCATTGCTTTTTTTCCACAGGATCTCACTCTGTAACAAAAGCTGGATTGCAGTGGCACAATCTCAGCTCACATTTCTTTTCTCCATTCCATTATATTCCATTCCATCCCATCACATTCCATTCCATGTTATTTCACTGCCCTCGACGCCACGCCACTCCTTCCCATTGCGTTCCATTCCATATAATTTCATTGCAATCCATTCATTTCTTTCGACAGGATATCACTGTGTCACCCAGTCTAGTGTGCAGTGGCACAATCTCAGCTCACATTCAATGTCAACTTTCCATTGCATTGCATTCTATTCCATTGCATTCCATTGAATTCCATTCCATTCTGTTCCTTTCCATTCCCTGCCATTCAATTCCATTCCATTCCACTCTGTTCCACTGCACTCCACTCCCCTCCTCTACATTCCATTACATCCAATTGCATTCCACTCCATTCCACTCGTCTCCTCTCCACTACAATCCACTCCACTCCATTCCACTCCTCTCCATTCCACTCCACTCCACTACAACCTACTCCACTCCAGTTCATTACATTCCATTCCTTCCCATTCCGTTTCTCTCCATTACACTTCACTCCACTTCACTCCACTAAACGCCACTCCAGTCCACTTCATTCCATTCCATTCCATTCCATTCCCCATTCCCTTCTGTTCCGCTCCAATTTGCTCCATTCCATTCCATTCCACTCAATTCCACTCTGCTAAAGTCCAATCCTTTCTGTTCCATTGTATTCCTTTCCATTCCATTCCACTTCTTTCTTATGACAGGATCTTGGTCTGTCACACAGGCTGTAGGGCAGTGTCACAATCTCAGCACACATTTCTTCATTTCATTCCATTCCATTCTATTCCATTCCATTCCATTCCAATCCTTTCCATTCCAGTCCACTCCATTCCCCTCCATTCCATTCCAATTCACTCTATTCCACTCCAGTGCATTCCATTGCACTCCATTCCATTCCACACAATTCTACTCTAATCCACTCCACTACACACCATTCCACTCCATTCAGTTCCACTCCACTCCATTCCACTCCACTCCACTCGCCTCTATTCCATTGCATTCCATTCCACTCCGTTCCATTCCATTCCTTTCTTTCCACAGGATCTCACTCTGTCACGAAGGCTGGAATGCTGTAGCACAAACACACCTCACATTTCTTTTCACCATTCCATTGCATTCAATTCCACACCTTTCCATTCCATTCTATTTCACTCCACTCCACTCCATTCCTTTCCATTCCACTCCATCCCTTTCCATTCGACTCCATTCCACTCCACTCTACTCCACTCCACTCCACTCTACTTCACTCCACTCCATTCCATTCCATTCCATTTCATTTCAATCCATTGCATTCCCTTCCTTTCTTTCGACAGGGTATCACTATGTTACCTAGGCTGGAGTGCAGTGGCACAATCTCAGCTCACATTGCATGTCATCTTTCCATTGGATTACATTCTTTTCTATTGCATTCCATTGCATTCCATTCCATTCCATTGAATTCCATTCAATTCTATTCCATTCCAGTCTGTTCCACTTCACTCCACTCCACTCCACTACATTCCATTACATCCGGTTCCACTCCACTCCATTCCTCTCCTCTGCACTCCACTGCAATCCACTTCAGTCCATTCTACACCATCCCGTTCCATTCCTCTTCATTACTCTGCACTCTACTCCACCCCACTCCACTCCACTTCATTCAATTCCATTCCATCTCTTTCCGTTCCTCACCATTCCACTCCACTCCACTTCACTCTGCTCCAGTCTACTCCACTCCACTCCATTCCATTTCAGTGCATTCCATTCATTCCTTTCTTTCGATAGTATCTCACTCTGATACCCAGCCTGGAATGCAGTAGCCCAATCTCAGCTCCAATTTCATTTGTTCCATTCCGTTCCATACCACTCCGTTCTGCTGCATTCCACTACATTCCGTTTTGCTCTTACTCCACTCCTCTCCGTTGCATTCCATTCCACTAGACTCCATTTCACAACATTATGTTACATCCGATTCCATTCCATTCCATTCCACTCGACTCCATTCCACAACATTCTGTTACATCCGATTCCATTCCATTCAATTCCATTCCATTCCACTCCTCTCCACTCCACTGCATTTCACTCCAGTCCATTCCACTCCAACCCATTCCATTCTGCTCCATTCCACTGGACCCCTCTTCATCCCACTCCACTCCACTTCATTCCATTCCATTCCATCCCCTTCCATTCCTCTCCATTCCACTCCACTCCACTTCACTCCACTCCACTCCTCTCCAGTCCACACCATTCCATTCCATTCTATTCTATTCTATTTCACTGCTTTCCATTCCATTCCTTTCTTTCAATAGTATCTCACTCTGTCACTCAGCCTGGAACTCAGCGGCACAATCACTGCTCACATTTTATTTCATCATTCCATTCCATTCTATTCCACTCTATTCCACTCCACTGCACTCCAATCCAATCCACTCCACTCCACTCCAAACCATTCCACTCCACTCGACTCCAATCCATTCCAGTCCACCCCACTGCTTTCCATTCCAATCCATTCCATTCCACTCCTTTCCACTTCACTCCACTCCACTCCACTCAACTCCATTCCATTCCATTCCACTCCTTTCCATTCCATTCCTTTCTTTTGACAGGATATCACTCTGTCACCCAGGGTGTTGTGCAGTGGCACAATCTCAGCTCACATTTAATTTCAACATACTTTCCTTTCCATTCCATTCCTTTCTTTTGACAGGATATCACTCTGTCACCCAGGGTGTTGTGCAGTGGCACAATCTCAGCTCACATTTCATTTCAACATACCATTCCTTTCCATTCCATTAGATTCCTTTCCATTTCATTCCACTGCAATTTACTCCTCTCCCCTCAATTCTGCTCTGCTCCACTCCAATACATTCCATTCCATTCCAATCACTTCCATTCCACTCCTTTCTGTCAACAGTATCTCCCTCTGTCACACAGGCTGTAGCGCAGTGGGACAATCTCAGCACACTTTTCTCCATTCCTTTCCATTCAATTCTGTTTTGTTCCATTCCATTCCACTCCACTCCACTAAATTCCGTAACATCCGATTCCATTCCACTCCATTCCTCTCCTCTCCACTCTACTTCACTCCTCTCCACTCCACTCCATTACATTGCAGTCCACTCCACTTCTTTCATTCCATTCCATTCCTTTCCAGTCCTTTCCACTCCACTCCACTCCACTCTACTCCACTCCACTCCACTCTACTCCATTCCATTCCATTCCACTCCATTCCATTCCATTCCTTTCTTTTGACAGGATCTCACTCTGTCACCCAGGGTGGTGCTCATAGGCACAGTTCAGCTCACATTTCACTTCACCTTTCCATTCCATTCCATTCCATTCCATTCCATTCCATTCCATTCCACTGCATTCCACTCCACTCCACTCAATACCACTCCACTGCACTCCAATCCATTCCATTCCATTACATTCCAATCCCTTCCATTCTGCTACTCTCTTTCGAATGTATCTGCCTCTGTCACACAGGCTGTAGTGCATTACCACAATCCCAGCACACTTTTCTTCGTTCCATTCCATTCCATTCCAGTCCATTCCATTCCAATATACTCCACTCCACTCCACTCCATTCCATTCCCTTACATTCCACTCCACTCCACTCCACTCCCCTCCACTCCACTCCACTCAATTCCACTCCACTCCACTCCACTCCATTCCACTCCACCCCACACCATTCCACTCCACCCCACTCCATTCCACTCCATCCCACTACATTCCACTCCACCCCACTCCACTCCATTCCATTCCATTCCATTCCATTCCATTCCATTCCATTCCATTCCATTCCATGCCATTCCATTCCTTTATCTACACAGAATCTCACTGTCACAAAGGCTGGAGTGCAGTGACACTAACTCAGCTCACATTTCTTTTCATCATTCCATTGCATTCCATTCCATCCCATTCCCTTCCATTCTATTTAACTCCACTCCATTCCACTCCATCCCATTCCAGTGCACTCCACTCCACCCCACTACACTCCACGTCAATTCATTCCATTCTGTCCCATTCCATTCCTCTCCGTTCAACTGCACTCCCCTTCATTCCATTCCACTCCACTCCAATGCATTCCATTGCATTGTATTCCACTGCATTCCACTCCATTTCTTTCTTTCGAGTGTATCTCACTCTGTCTCTCATCCTGGAGTGCAGGGGCACAATCTCAGCTCCCGCTCCCTTCTGTTCTGTTCCATTCCACTCCACTCCACTTCGCTCTGCTCCACTCTGTTTCATTCCATTCCGTTCCACTCCACTCACCTGCATTCCATTATATCCGGCTCCATTCCAATCCATTCCACTCCTCTCCACTCCCTTGTACTCCAGTCCACTTCATTTCACTCCATTCCATTCCATTCTGCTCCATTCCACCTCTTTCCACACCACTCTTCTCTATTCCACTTCATACCATTCCATTCCATCCCATTCCATTCGTCTCCATTCCACTCCACTCCACTTCAGTCCACTCCTCCCCAGTCCAGTCCACTCCATTCCTTTCCATTCCATTCCACTGCATTCCATTGCATTCCTTTCTTTCTAGGGTATCTCTCTCTGTCACCCAGCCTGGAATGCAGTGGCACAAACTCAGCTTCCTTTCAATTCCATTCCATTCCATTCCATTCCATTCTATTCCACTCCACTGCTCTCCACTCCACTCTATTCCATTCCATTCCATTCCATTCCATTCCATTCCACTTCATTCCACTCAATTCCACTCCATTCCACTCAACTCCGTTCCATTCCATTCCTTGCCATTCCATTCCATTCCACTCCAATCCACTCCACTCCATTCCACTCCAGTCCATTCCATTTCATTCCATTCCACTCCACTCCACTCCACTACACTTCAACCCATTCCACTCCATTCCACTCCACTCTACTCCACTCCATTCCACTCCACTCCATTCCATTCCATTCAATTCCACTCTACTCCACTGCATTCCACTCCAGCCCACTCCATTCCCCTAAACTCCACTGCATTCCATTCCACTCCTTTCCATTACATTCCACTTCACTCCACTAAACACCACTCCAGTCCACTCCATTCCACTGCATTCCCTTCCATTCCTTTCTTTTGAGAGTATCTCACTCTGTCACCCAGCCTGGAGGGCAGTGGCACAAATTCAGGTAACATTCCATTCCATTTCTTTCCATTCCATTGCATTCCTTTCTGCACTGCTACAATCCGCTCCATTGCATTCCATTCCATTCCATTCCATGCCACTCAATATCATTCCACTGCACTCCAGTCCATTCCATTCCATTTAATTCCATTCTATTCCATTCCACTCCTTTCTTTCGACAGGATATCCCTCTGTCACACAGGCTGTAGCGCAGTGGCACAATCTCAGTGTACATTTCTCCATTCCGTTCTGTTCTGTTCCGTTCCGTCACGTTCTGTTGCGTTCAGTCCTGTTCTGTTCCGTTCCGTTGCATTCCACTCCGTCCCACTCCACTCCACTCCCCTCCACTACATTCCATTACATCCCATTACATCCGATTCCATTCCACTCCATTACAATCCATTCTAATCCTCTCCACTCCACTCCACTGCATTTCACTCCATCCCACTCCATTCCTGTCCATTCCACTGAACTTCACTCCAACCCACTCCACTCCACTTCATTCCATTGCAATACAACCCATTCCGTTCCAGTCCATTCCACTCCAGTCCACTTCACTCCACTCCAGTCCACTCCATTCCATTCGATTCCATTCCATTCTATTCAACTGCATTCCACTCCATTTCTTTCTTTTGAGAGTTTCTCACTTGGTCAACCAGCCAGGAGTGCAGTGGCACAATCTCAGCTCACATATCATTTCACCATTCCATTCCATTCCATTCCATTCCATTCCATTCCATTCCACTCCATTCCTTTCCATTCCATTCCATTCCATTCCATTCCACACCACTTCATTCCATTCCATTCCACACCACTCCAATCCACTCTACTCCAGTCCAATCCATTCCACTCCACTCCATTCAGTCCACTCCACACCTTTCCATTCCATCCCATTCCATTCCACTCATTCACACTCCACCACACTCCACTCCTCTCCAATCCATTCCATCTCATTCCATTCCATTCCTTTCTTTGACAGGAACTTACTCTGACACCCAGTCCGGTGTGCAGTGGAAGAATATCAGCACACATTTCTTCATTCCATTCCATTCCATTCCAATCCATTCCATTCCAATATATTCCATTCCACTCCATTCCATTACACTCCACTCCAATTCTCTCCATTCCACTCCACTCTATTCCACTCCAGTCCATTCCATTCCACTCCATTCTATTCCACTCCATTCCACTCCACTATAATCCATTCCACTCCATTCCTTTCCACTCCACTCCATTCCATTCCACTCCATTCTATTTCACTCCACTCCACTCCATTTTGTTCCATTCCACTCCGTTCTATTCCATTCCTTTCTTTCCACAGGATCTCACTCTGTCGTAAAGGCTGCAGTGCAGTGGCACAATCTTAGCTCACATTTCTTTTCCCCATTCCATTGCATTCCACTCCATCGCATTCCATTCCATCCCACTCCATTCCATTCTATTTCACTCCAGTCCAATACACTCCGTTCCATTCCGCTCCATCCCTTTCCATTCAACTCCATTCCACTATAATCAATTCCACTCCACTCCACGCCATTCCATTCCATTCCATTGCATTTCACTCCATTGCATTCCTTTCCTTTCTTTCGAGAGAATTTTACTGTGTCACCCAGGCTGGAGTGCAGTGGCACAATATGAGCTCACATTATACGTCAATCCATTGTATTGCATTCTATTACACTGCATTCAGTGGCATTCCATTGCATTCCTCTCCATTCCATTCCATTCCATTCAATTCAATTCCATTCCATTCCGCACCATTCCACTCCACTACATTCCATTACACCCTATTCCATTCCAGTCCATTTCACTCCTCTCCACTCAACTGTACTCCACTCCACTCCACTCCATTCCACTCCATCCAATTCCGTTCCGCTCCATTCCACTGCACTCCATTCAACCCCATTCCACTCCACTTCATTCCATTCCATTCCATCCCATTCCATTCCTCTCCATTACACTCTACTCCACTTGACTCCATTCCAATCTACTCCATTCCACTTCATTTCAATCCATTCCTTTCCACTGCCTTCATGGCATTCCATTCTTTCGAAAGTATCTCACTCTGTCACACAGCCTGGAGCGCAGTGGCAAAAACTCAGCTCACATTCCAATCCATTGTCTTCCATTCCGTTCCATTCCGTTCCGCTCTGCTCCACTCCACTCCAATCCACTGCATTCCATTACCTTCCATTCCGTTATACTCCATTCCACTTCACTCCACTCTATTCCACCCCACTACAATCCATTGGATTCCATTCCATTCCACTCCATTCCATTCCATTCCACTCCATTTCCGTCTTTTCCACTCCATTCCTCTCCATTCCTCTCCACTCAACTCTACTCCACTCCACTAAACCCCACGCCATTCCATTCCATTCCACTCCTCTCCATTCTATTCAGTTCCACTCCTTTCCATTCTATTCAGTTCCACTCCTTTCCATTCAACAACATTACACTCCACTTCATTCCACTCCACTCCATTCCACTCTACTCCACTCCAATCCACTCCACTGCATTCCACTCCATTTCATTCCATTCCACTCCACTCATTCCATTCCACTTCATTCCACTCCACTCCACTCTGCTCCACTGCATTCCACTCCATTCCACTCCATTCCATTCCATTCCACTCCACTCCAGTTCACTCCACCCCACTCCTCTACAATCCAATCCACTCCAACCCACACCACTTCACTCCACTTCACTCCAATCCACTCCAGTCCATTCCACTCCATTCCATTCCTCTCTACTCTACTCAACTCCATGCCACTCCCTTCCATTCCATTCCTTTCCATTCCATTCCATTCTATTCCATTCCATTCCATTCTATTCCATTCCATTCCATTCCATTCCATTCCATTCCACTCCACTCCATTCCACTCCACTAGACTCCATTCAACTCCACTCAATTCCACTCCATTCCATTCCATTCCACTCTGTTCCTCTCCACTCCACTCCATTCTTTTCCATTCCATTCCATTCCATTCCAGTCCATTCCACTCCACTCAACCCCATTCCACTCCACTCCACTCAACTCCATTACACTCCACTCCACTCCATTCCTTTCCATTCCATTCCATTCCACTCCATTCCACTCCACAGCACTCCATTCCACTCCACTCCCCTCCATTCCACTCCACTCCACTCCATTCCATTCCGTTGCATTCTACTGCATTCCTTTCAATTCAATTCCCCTCCATCCTAATCCATTCCAATCCATTCTAACCCATTCCACTCCACTCTACTCCACTGCATTCCAGTCCATTACACTCCAATCCATTACACCCCTTTCTTTCCACTCCATTCCCTTCCATTCTATTCCAACCTGTTCCACCTGATTCCATTCCATTCCATTCCACTCCACTCCACTCCATTCCACTACTTTCCACTCCACTCCCCTTCACTCCATTCCATTCCATTCCACTCCACTCCATTCCATTCTATTCCATTCCACTCCATTCGACTCTTCTCCCTTCCACTGAACTCCACTCCACTCCGTTCCATTCCATTGCATTCCACTTCATTCCATTCCATTCCACTCCATTCCACTCCACTCCACTCCATTCCAATCCACTCCACTCCTCTCCACTCCACTCCTCTCCACTCTACTCCATTTCATTCCATTCCTGTGCTTTCCACTTCATTCCATTCCAGTCGACTCCATTCCATTCCATTCCATTCCATTCCATTCCATTCCATTCCAGTCCATTCGATTCCACTCCATTACACTCCACCCCATTCCACTCCATTCCATTCCAATCCATTCGATTCCACTCCATTCCACTCCACTCCATTCCACTCCATTCCACTCCATTCCTCTGCATTCCTGTCTACTCCATTCCATTGCATTCCACTTCAATCCGCTCCATTCTATTCCACTCCATTCCACTCCACTCTACTCCCCTTGACTCCACTCAACTACACTCCATTCCTTTCCACTCCATTCCGTTCCACTCCACCCCCCTCCATTCCACTCCTCTCCATTCCATACTGTTCCATTCCATTCCATTCCACTCCACTCCACTCCACTACCGTCCACTCCACTCCACTTAAGTCCACTCCATTCCATGACATACCATTCCCTTTCATCTCATTCCATGCCGCTCCTTTCCACTCCACTCTATTCCACAATACTCCATTGCATTTCACCTCATTCCACTCCAATCCATTCCACTACTCTCCATTCCACTCCACACCACTCCAATCCACTCCATTTCATTGCATTCCACTGCTTTCCATTCCGTTCATTTCTTTCCACAGGACCTCACTCTGTCAGAAAGACTGAAGTTCAGTGGTGCAATCTCAGCTCACATTTCTTAATTCCATTCCATTCCATTCCATTCCGCCCCTGTCCATTTCACTCCACTCCACTCCATTCCATTCCAATCCACTCCATTCCATTCCCTTCCTTTCCACTCCTCACCACTCCACTCCATTTCATTCCACTCCAATCCACTTCAGTCCACTCAATTCCACTCGACACCACTCCACTCCACTCCATTCCAATCCTTTCCACTCCATTCCACTCCAATCCTTTCCCTTTCAATGCATTCCATTCCATTCCATTCCACTCCACTCCACTGCACTCAACTCCATTCCTCTCCATTCCATTCCATTCCATTCCTTTTTTTCGAAAGGATATCACTCTGTGACAAATGCTGGAGTGCATTGTCACAATCTCAGCTCACATTTCTTTTCACCGTTCCATTGCATTCCATTCCAACCCATTCCATTCCATTCTATTGCACTCCACTCCACTCCATTTTATTCCACTCCATCCCGTTCCATTCAACTCTATTCCACTCCACTCCACTTCACTCCACGCCACTGCAACCCATTACATTCCATTTCACTCCAATGTGTTCTATTACTTTCTTTTGACAGGATATCACTGCGTCCCTCAGGCTGGAGAACAGTGGCACAATTTCAGCTCACATTATATGTCAACTTTTCACTGCATTGCATTCTATTCCATTGCATTCCTTAGCTTTCCATTAAATTCCATTCCATTCCATTCCATTCCGTTCCTCTACATTCCATTCCATTCCATTCCGTTCCACTCCATTCCGTTCCATTCCATTCCATTCCACTCCATTCCATTCCGTTCCATTCCATTCCGTTCCATTCCGTTACATTCCTTTCCATTCAATTCCATTCCATTCCACTCCGTTCCACTCCACTCTTTTCCACTCAACTACATTCCATTACAGCTGATTCCTTTCCACTCCATTCGACTCCTATCCACTCCACTGCACTCCACTGCACTCGATTCCACTCCCTCCCATTCCATTCGTCTACATTCCACTGCACTCCACTTCACCCAACTCCACTCCACTTCATTCCATTCCATTCCATCCCATTCTATTCCTCTCCATTCCACTCCACTCCACTTCACTCCACTACAATCCACTTCAATCCATTTCACCCCACTCCACTCCATTCCAGTCCATACCATTCCACTGCATTCCATTACATTCTTTTCTTTCAAGAGTATCTCACTCTGTCACCCAGCCTGGAGCGCACTTGCACAATCTCAACTCCGGTTGCGTTCCATTCCATTCCGTTCTATTCCGTTCCATTCCATTCCGCTTCGCTCCGTTATGTTCTATTACTTTCAGTTCCACTCCAATCCACAACACTACGTTCCCTTACATCCCATTCCATTCCACTCCATTCCACTTCATGCCATTCCACTGCACACCACTCCACTCCATTTCACCGCATCCCATTCCATTCCACTCCATTCTTCTGCACTCCACTCCACCCCACTCCACTCCTCTTCATGCCGTTGCATTCCTCTCCATTCCTCTCCAGTCCACTTCACTCCACTCCACTCCACTCCAATCCACTAAATTCCATTCTTTTCCATTACACTGCATTCCATTCCATTGCTTTCTTTCGAGAGTATCTCACTCTGTCACTCAGCCTGATGTGCATTGGCACAATCTCAGCTTGCATTCCATTCCACTCCATTCCATTCCATTCCATTCCATTCTATTCCATTCCATTTCACTCCGTTCTGTTTCACTCCACCCCACTCCACTCCACTCCATTCCACTCCACTCCAAGCCTCTCCACTCCATTCCACGCCATTCCACTCCATTCCATTCCACTCCACTCCATTCCACGCCATTCCACTCCATTCCACTCCAATTCATTCCATTCCACTCCAATTCATTGCATTCCATTCCACTCCTTTCCACTCTACTCCACTCCATTGCATTCCACTCCATTCCATTCCACTTCATTCCATTCCACTCCTTTCCACTCCAATCCCCTGCATTCCATTCCACTCCATTCCATTCCACTCCATTCCACTACATTTCATTCCTTTCTACTCCACTCCATTCCATTGCTTTCCACTCCACTCCACTACATTCCAATGCACTCCACTCATCTCCACTCCACTCCATTCTATTCCATTCCTGTGCTATCCAATGCATTCCATTCCACTCGACTCCATTCCATTCCATTCCAGGCCACTCCATTCCATTGCGTTCCACACCACTCCACTCCACTCCACTCCATTCCACTCCAATTCATTCCATTCCACTCCAATTCATTGCATTCCATTCCACTCCTTTCCACTCTACTCCACTCCATTGCATTCCACTCCATTCCATTCCACTTCATTCCATTCCACTCCTTTCCACTCCAATCCCCTGCATTCCATTCCACTCCATTCCATTCCACTCCATTCCACTACATTTCATTCCTTTCTACTCCACTCCATTCCATTGCTTTCCACTCCACTCCACTACATTCCAATGCACTCCACTCATCTCCACTCCACTCCATTCTATTCCATTCCTGTGCTATCCAATGCATTCCATTCCACTCGACTCCATTCCATTCCATTCCAGGCCACTCCATTCCATTGCGTTCCACACCACTCCACTCCACTCCATTACATTCGACTGTATTCCACTACTCTGCACTCCTTTCCACTTCACTCCACTACATTCCATTCCATTTCTTTCGATTCGACTCCATTCCAGTGCATTCCACTAAACCCTACTCCATTCCACTCCACTGCACTCCATTCCATTCCACTAAATTCCCTTCCATTCCATTCAAGAGCACTCCGTTCCATTCCTCTCCATTCCACTCCAATTCACGACATTCCATTGCATTGCATTCCACTCCATTCCACTCCACTGCACTCCACTTCATTCCATTCTATTCCATTCCACTCCATTTCACTCCACTCCCCTCCATTCCAATCCATTCCATTCCATTCCATTCCATTTCACTCCACTCCACTTCCTCCCCCCATTCCATTGTACTCCATTTCACTCCATTCCTCTCCATTCCATTCCGTTTCATTCCACTCCACTCCACTCCTCTCCACTCCTTTCATTCCTCTCCACTCCACTTTCATTCCTCTCCACTCCTGTCCATTCCACTTCACTCCACTGCATTTCATTCCATTCCATTTCATTCCACTCCATTCCATTCGACTCCATTCCACTCCATCCCATTCCGTTCCATTCCACTCCATTCCACTCCATTCCTGTCCAGTCTATTCCATTCCATTGAATTCCACTCCAGCCCACTCCACTTCAATCCACTCCATTCCATTCCAGTCCATTCAATTACACTATTTTCCCCTCCACTCCACTCCATTCTATTTCACTAAATGGCAACCCATTCTGTTCCTCTCCATTCCATTCCACTCCTCTCCACTCCACTCCGTTCCAATCCACTCCACTCCACTACATTCCACTCCAATCCATTCCATTCCACTCCACTCCACTCCACCCAAATCCATTCCATTCTTTTCTATTGCATTCCATTCCATTTCAATCCAGTCCCCTCCATTCCATTCCACTCTATTCAATTCCATTCCATTCCGCTCCTCTCCACATCACTCTCCTCCACTTCATACTACTCCATTCCACTCCACTCCTCTCCATTCCATTCCGTTTTATTCCACTCCACTCCATTCCTCTCCACTCATCTCCATTGCACTCCACTCCATTTGATTCCATTCCATTCCATTTCATTCCACTCCATTCCAGTCCACTCCATTCCACTCCACTCCATTCCATTCCATTCCACTCCATTCCACTCCACTCCATTCCACTCCATTGAATTCCACTCCACTCCCCTCCACTCCAATCCACTCCATTCCAATCCACTCCGTCAAATTCTACTACGTTCCACTCCACTCCACTCCATTACACTTCACTAAATTTCATCCCATTCTGTTCCTCTCCACTCCATTGCTCTCCACTCCACGCCACTGCCTTCCAATCCACTGCACTCTACTCCATTCCACTCCACTCCATTCCATTCCACTCCACTCCAATCCATTCCACTGCATTTCAATCCGCTCCACTCTACTCCATTCCACTCCACTCCATTCCATTCCACTCCACTCCAATCCACTCCACTACACCAAACTCCATTCCATTGCATTCCACTCTATTCCTGTCCACTACACTCCGTTCCAATCTACTTCCCTCCCCTCCACTCCACTCCACTCAACTCCACTCCGTTTCATTAAATTATGTTCCACTCCACTCCATTCCATTTCATTCCACCTCATTCCATGCCACTCCATTCCACTCCACTCAATTCCACTCTACTCCATTCCACTCCACTCCATTCCACTACTCTCCATTGGATTCCATTCCATTCCAATCCACTCCACTCCATTCCATTCCACTTCAGTACCTTCTACTCCATTCCATTCCACTGCATTTCATTCCATTCCACTTGATTCCACTCCACTCCACTCCACTTCATTCCATTCCGCTCCACTCCGTTCTATTCCATTCCAATCGAATCCATTCCTTTCCATTCCACTCCACTCCATTCCACTTCATTCCACTCTATTCCACTAAACCCCATTCCACTCCACTCCATTCCACTCCTCTCCATTCCCGTCCATTCCACTCCATTCCTCTCCACTCCACTCCATTTGATTCCACTCCATTCCACTCTACTCCATTTTAGTCCATTCCACTCCACTCCACTCCACTCCACTCCATTCTACTCCATTCAGCTTCATTCCACTCCATTCCTTTCTACACCATTCGACTCCACTCCACTCCATTCAATTCACTCCTCTCCACTCCATTCCTTTCCACCCCATTCCACTCCACTCCAATCCATTCCATTCCAGTCCATTCCAATCCCATCAATTCCACTCATTTTTTTCGACAGGATCTCCCTCTGTCACACAGGCTGCAGTGCTGTGACAATATCTCAGCACATATTTCTTTATTCCATTCCATTCCATTCCACTCCAGTCCATTCCACTCCACTCCACTCCACTCCACTCCATTCCACTTCTCTCCATTCCACTCCACTCTATTCCTTTCCACTCCATATCATTCCCTTCCTTTCTTTCCACAGGATCTCACTGTGTCACCAACCTGAAGTTCAGTGGCACGATCTCAGCTCACAGTTATTTTCACCATTAAATTGCATTCCATTCCATCCCATTTTATTGCATTCTATTTCAATCCACTCCACTACAGTACACTCAATTCCATTCCACTCCATCCCATTGCATTCAACTGCATTCCACACCACTCCATTCCACTCGACTCCACTCCACTCCTCTCCACTCCTTTCCATTCAACTCAATTTCACTCCATTGCATTCCATTACTTTCTTTCAACAGGATATCACTGTGTCACCCAGGCGGGACTGCAGCGGCAGGAACTCATCTCACATTACAAGTCAACTTTCCATTGCATTCCTTTCTATTCCATTGCATTCTATTCCATTCCATTCATTTCCTTTCCATTCCATTCAATTATGTTCCATTCCATTCCACTCTGTTCCACTCCACTCCACTCCACTACATTAAAATACATCTGATTCCTTTCCACTTAATTCCACTCCTCTTCACTCCATTGCACTCCACTCCACTCTATTTCACTCCATCCCATTTCAATCCGCTCCATTCCACTGCACTCCCCTGTGTCCCACTCCACTCCCCTTCATTTCATTCCATTCCATCCCATTCCATTCCTCTCCATTCCACTCCACTCCACGTCAACCCACTCCACTCCACTCCATTCCATTCTGTTGCATTCCACTGCATTCCATTACATTCCTTTCCTTCGAGAGTATCTCACTCTGTCACCCCGCCTGGCACGCAGTGGCACAATCAGCTCCCATTCCATTCTGTTCCCTTCCATTAAGTTCCCTTCTGCTCAGCTCCACTGTGCTCCGCTCTGCTCCGTTACATTCCGTTCCACTCCACTCCATTCCATTCCATTATTTCCGATTCCATTCCTCTCCAATGCACACCTCGCCACTACACTCCATTCCACTCCATCCCATTCCATTCTACTCAATTCCACTGCAATACACTCCAAACCACTCCACACCACTTCATTCCATTCCATTCCATCCCATTCCATTCCTCTACATTCCTCTACACTCCACTTCACCCCACTCCAGTCCACTCCATTCCATTCCAGTCCATTCCACCGCATTCCATTCCATTCCTTTCTTTTGAGAATATCTCACACTGTAACCCAGCCAGGAGCACAGTGGCACAATCTCCGCTTCCATTCCATTCCATTCCATACCATTCCATTCCATCCATTCCATTCCACTCCACTACATTCCATTACATCCCATTCCATTCCACTTCATTCCACTCCTCTTCACTCCATTGCATTCCACTCCACTCTGTTTCACTGCATTCCGTTTCACTCCACTCCATTCCACTGCACTCCCCTGTACCGCAATCTACTCCAGTTCATTTAATTGCGTTCCATCCCATTCCATTCCTCTCCATTCCACTCCACTCCACTTCAACCCAATCCACTCCACTCCATTCCGCTCTATTCCATTCCACTGCATTCCAGTACATTCCTTTCCTTCTAGAGTATCTCACTCAGTCACCCAGCCTGGCATGCAGTGGCACAATCAGCTCCCATTCCGTTCCGTTCCGTTCTTTAAGTTCCCTTCTTCTCAGCTCCACTGCGCTCCGTTCTTCTCCGCTCTGTTACATTCCATTACTTCCGATTCCATTCCACTCCATTCCACACCTCTCCACTACACTCCATTCCACTCCATCCCATTCCATTCTGCTGCATTCCACTGCAATAAACTCCACTCCACACCACACTGCTTCATTCCATTTCATTCCATCCCATTCCTTTCCTCCACATTCCTCTCCACTCCAATTCACTGCCGTCCAGTCCTATCCAGTCCACTCCATTCCATTCCAGTCCACTCCATTCCATTCCAGTCCATTCCTCTGCACTCTATTCCATTCCTTTCTTTCGAGAATGTCACACACTGTCAGAAAACCAGGAGTGCAGTGGCACAATTTCCTCTTCCATTCCATTCCACTCCATTCCATTTTATTCCATTCCATTCCACTCCATTACACTCCACTCCATTTCATTCCACTCAACTCCACTAAACTCCACTCCATTCCACTCAACTGCATTCCACTCCACTCCAATCCATTCCACTCCACTCCATAACATTCCATTCCAATCTATATTACTCCATTCCATTCCACTACATTCCTCTCTACTCAATTCCACTCCACTCTACTCCATTCCACTCCACTCCATTCCATTCCGTTCCATTCCATTCCACTCAACTCCACTCCACTCCACTTCATGCCTCTCCACGCCACGCCGTTCCACTCCACTCCATGCCATTCCATTTCTTTCCATTCCACTCCACTCTATTCCACTCCACTCCACTACATTCCATTTTATTCAATTTGAATCCACTCCATTCCTTTCCACTCCACTGCACTCCTCTCCATCCCACTCTATTCCACTCCATTAAACCCCACTACAATCCATTCCATTCCACTCCACTCCATTCCACTCCATTCAACACCACTCTAATGCAGTCCACTCGATTCCATTCCACTCCATTTGACTCCACTCCATGCCGTTCTGCTCCACTCCACTCCAATGTATTCCAGTCCACTCCACTCCATTCCATTCCAATCTATTCCATTCCACTCCACTCCACTCCATTCCACTCAACACCGTTCCATTCCATTCCATTCCATTCCATTCCACTCCAATCCACTTCACTCTATTCCAATCCATTCAATTCCTCTCCACTCGGCTCCACTCCACTCCATTGCACTCACCTTGGATCCATTTCATTCCATTCCGTTCCAATCTACTCCACTCCATTACACTCCACTCCAATATGTTCCACTCCACTTCACTCTATTCCATTTCATTCCATTCCGTTCCACTCCATTCCATTCTATTCTACTGCATTCCATTCCATGCCCCTCAACTCCACGCCACTCCAATCCAATCCAATCCAGTCCATTCCATTCCACTCTACTTCACCCCAGTCCATTCCTTTCCATTCCATTCCACTCTATTGCACTCGCCTCCACTCCATTCGACTCCAGTCCACTCCATTATATTCCATTCAATTCCATTCCAATCCATTCCATTCCAGTACACTCCATTCCAGTCCATTCCACAGAATTTCACTCCACTCCACTCCCCTCAGTTCCACTCCATTCGAATTCATTCCTCTCCATTCCATTCCAATCCAGTCCACTCAGCTTCATTCCATTCCATGTCACTCCACATCACTCCATTCCATTGCACTCCATTCCCCTCCACTGAATTCCATTCCACTGCACTCCACTCCATTCCACCCCACTCCACTCCATTCCATTCTATTCAATTTCAATCCACTCCATTCCAGTCCATTCGACTCCAATCCATTCCCTTTCCGTCCATTACTCTCTACCCCACTCCTTTCCATCCCACTCGATTCCAATGCACTGAACTCCACTCCACTCCATTCCTTTCCACTCCAAGACTTTACATTCCATTCCACTCCACTCCAATCCGTTCGAATCCACTCCATTGATTTCCATTCCATTCCATTCCACTCCAACCCGCTCCACTCCACTCCACTCCATTGCACTTCACTCTGATCCATTCCATTCCATTCCGTTCCACTCTAATACACTCCATTACACTCCACTCCACTACACTCCACTCCTCTCCAATCTATTCCATTCCATTCCATTCTATTCCACCCAAAATCCAATCCACTCCAGTCCCTTCCATTACACTTCTCTACTTTCAATTCCATTCCACTGCATTCCATTCCTTTTCACTCCATTCCACTCGATTCCACTCCACTCCAACACACTCCTTTCCACTCCACTGAACTCCATTCCATTCAACTCCATTTGATTCCATTCCATTCCATTCCATTCCATTCCATTCCATTCTATTCCATTCCATTCCATTCCACTCCACTCTAATCCACTCCACTCAACTCCATTCCACTCCATTCCAATCCACTCCATTCCATTCCACTCGATTACAGTCCACTCCACTCCACTCCATTCCACTCCATTCCACTCCATTTGACTCCATTCAACTCCACTCCTCTCCTTTCCACTGCATTCCACTCCACTACATTCCATTTCATTCCATTCCATTCCACTAATCTCCATTCCTCACCACTCCACTGCATTCCAGTCCATTCCACTCCACTCCACCCCTTTCCAATCTATTCCATTCCTTTCCACTCCATTCCACTCTTCTCCACTCCATTCCACTCCAGTCCACTCCATTCCATTCCACTCCACTCCACTCCATTCCATTCCATTCCATTCCATTCCATTCCATTCCATTCATTTCCCTGCCTTCCATTCCATTCCTATCATTCAAGAATATCTCCCACTGTCAGGCAACCTGGAGCACAGTGGCACAATCTCAGCTTCCATTGCATTCCATTCCATTCCATTCCACTCCAATCCACTACATTGCACTCCACTCCAGTCCATTCCTCTCCATTCAACTGTATTCCATTCCATTCCACTCTACTGCATTCCACTGCATTCCATTCCACTAATCTCCATTCCATTCTAATCCATTCAAGTCTGTTCCACTCCACTCCAATCCTTTCTACTCCACTCCACTCCATTCCATTCCATTCCACTTCACTCCACTCCATTCCACTCCAATCCACTCCACTCCACTCCACTCCAATCCATTCCATTCAATTCCATTAAATTTCATTCCACTCCATTCCTTCCACTCCATTCTATTCCCGTCCACTCCACACCATTCCATTCCCTTCCATTGCACTCTAATCCATTCACTCAACTCCACTCCAGTCCACTCCACCCCATTCCACTAAACTCTACTCCACTACACTATATTCTATTCCACTCCACTGCCCTCCATTCCATTCCACTGCATTCCTCTCCACTCCACTCCACTCCACTGCGTTCGAATCCATTTCACTCCATTCCACTTCACTCCTCCCCATTGCATTCCATTCCATTCCAATCCATTTCACTGCAGTCTATTCCACTCCATTCCAGTCCTTTCCACTGCATTCTGGTCCACTCCATTACACTCGACTCCATACCATTCCATTCCACTGCACTCGACTGCATTCGATTCCAATCCATTCCACTACACTTCATTCCATTCCATTACAATCCTTGAAACTCCACTCCACTCAATTGCACTCCACTCCACTCCCATCCATTACATTCTTTTCTGTTCCATTCCATTCCTTTTCACTCCACTCCATTCCAGTCCACTCTAATCCACACCATGACACACCACTCCAATACATTCCATCCCACTGCACTCTAATCCAATACTTTCCATTTCACACCACTGCACTGCATTCCACTCCACTCCATTCCACTCCACTCTGCTCCATTCCATTTCATTCCATTCCACACGACTCCATTCCATTCCATTCCACTCTACTCCATTCCACTGCACTCTGCTCCATTCCCTTCCATTCCACTCCATCCAACTCCATTCCAATCGATTCCACTCCTTTCCAATCCACTCCACTCCATTCCATTCCATTCCATTGCACTCCATTCCTTTCCATTCCGCTCTACTCCATTTCACTTAACTCAATTCCCCTCCACTCCATTCCACTCCCCTCCACTCCATTCCATTATATTCCATTCAATTTCATTCCACTCCACTCCCCTCCACTTCATTCCATTTAATTCAACTTCATTTCATTCCACATCATTCCACTCCACTTCATTTCATTTCACTCCACTCCAATCCATTCCAGTCCACTATACTCCATTACACTCCCCTCAAATCCATTCCTTTTCATTACATTCCATTCCACTCCACTCCATTCCACTCCACTCCACTCCATTCCACTCCACTCCACTCCATTCCATTCCGTTCCATTTCATTTCATGCAATTGCATTCCAATCCTTTCTACTCCTCTCCATTCCATTCCACTCCACTCCACTCCATTCCCTGCCATTCCAGTCCATTCCATTCCTCTCCACTCAATTCTATTCCATTCCATTCCACTGCACTGCACTCCATACCCTCCATTCCACTCCATTTGACTCCATTATATTTCACTCCATTCCACTCCATTGCATTCCATTCCATTCCACTCCACTTTGCTCCACTACATTGCATTCCTTTCCACTTCACACCATTCCACTCCATTCCACTGTAATCCAATCCACTCCACTCTAAACCATTCCACTACACTCCACACAATTCCGTTACATTCCATTACATTCCAATCAATTCCTTCCACTCCACTGCATTCCAGTCCACTCCACTACATTCCTCTCCACTGCACTGCACTCCGATTAATTCCATTTCATTCCACTTCGTTCCATTAGACTCCATATTATTCCATTCAATTCCATTACACTGCACTCCACTCCATTCCACTCCACACAACTAAATTCCACTCCATTCCACTCCTGTCCACTCCATTCCATTCAATTCCATTCCATTCAACTGCACTCCATTCCACTACACTCAGTTCCACTCCATTCCAGTCCATTCCACTGTATTCCAGTCCATTCCACTCTATTCCAGTCCACACCACTCCACTCCATTCCATTCCACTGCACTCCCCTCCATTCAATTCTAATCAATTCCACGCCATTTCATTCCACTCCACTGAACTCCACTCCACTACACTCCGTTCCATTTATTTCCACTCCATTCCATTCAACTCCATTCCACTGCATTGCAGTCAGTTCCACTCCACTGCATTCCACTCCAATCCACTTCATTCAATTTAATTCTATTCCACTCCATTCCATTCCACTCCACTCAATTCCATTCCAATCCATTCCATGCCACTGCACTCTACTCCAACACATTTCATTCCACTCCACTCCATTCCATTCCACTTAAGTGCATTCAATTCAATTCCATTCCACTGCACACCTCTCCATCCACTCCAGTCCACTCCAATTCTCTCCGCTCCATTCCATTCTATTCCACTCTCCTCCATTAAATTCCATTTCACTCCAATCCACTGCATTCCACTCAACTGCATTCCACTCCACTCTGCTCCATTCCATTCCATTCCATTCGCCTCCACTCCATTGCA
Source organism: Pongo abelii (assembly GCF_028885655.2). Lineage (NCBI taxonomy): Eukaryota > Metazoa > Chordata > Mammalia > Primates > Hominidae > Pongo > Pongo abelii. The sequence goes on from NC_071999.2 coordinate 3,930,945, forward strand.
CTCCACTGCACTCTTCTTCATTCCATTCCACTTCACCCTTTTCCATTCCATTCCATTGAAATCCATTCCATTTGACTACTCCATTTCACTCCACTCGATTCCATTCCACTCCATTGCATTCCTTTCCATTCTACTGCATTCCATTCCACTCCACTCCATTCGAGTCTACTCCATTCCATTCCACTCCACTGCATTCTACTCCACTCCGCACCATTCCATTCTATTCCATTACAATCCGCTGAATTCCATTCCATTCCACTCTGTTCCATTACACTTCACTCTGCTGCGTTCCATTCCATTCCACTCCACTCCATACCATTCCAATCCATTCCACTCCATTCCACTCCAGTCCATTCCATTCCATTCCATTCCTTTCCACTCCATTCCATTCCATTCTACTCCATTCCATTCCGTTCCACTCTACTCCATTTCACTCCAATCCATTCCATTCCATTCCATTCCTGTCCATTCCAGTCCATTCCATTGCACTCCACCCCATTCCAGTCCACTCCACTCCATTCCACTCCATTCCATTCCACTCCATTCCACTCTAATCCATTCCATTCCATTCCTCTCCACTACACTCCACTCCATTCTATTGCACTCCATTCCACTCCTCTCCATTCCATTCCAATACTTTCCATTCCATTTATTTTCACTCCATTCCATTCCATTGCAATCCACTCCACTGCATTCAATACCGTTCCAATCCACTACACTCATTTCCACTCCTCTCAACTCCACTCCTGTCCACCTCACTCCATTCCATTGCACTCTACTCCATTCCATTCCATTCCACTCCATTCCTATCCACTACAATACATTTAATTCCACTCCATTCCATTCCACTCCTTTCCACTCCACTCCACTCCATTCCAATCTACTCCATTCCATTCCATCCCACTCCCCTTCACTCCTTTGTTCTCCACTCCACTCCACTCCACTTCATTCCATTCCATACCACTCCATTACACTCCATTTAACTCCCTTCCACTTCATTCCCGTCCACTGCACTCCAGTACCCTCCATTCCATTACATTCTCCTGCACTACTGTCCATTCCTTCCCAATCCATTCCAATCACATCCATTCCATTCCACTCCACTCCATTCCACCCCATTCCACTCCATTCTAATATATTCCATTCCTTTTCACTCCACTCCACTCCACTCCACTCCAATCCACTCCATTCCATTCCCTTCCTTTCCACTCCATTCCACTCCACTCCATTCCATTCCATTCAATTCCATTTCATTCCATTCCACTCTTTTCCATTGCATTCCTTTCCACTCCATTCGATTCCATTCCACTACACTCCACTCAATTCCATTCCCCTCCATTCTATTCCACACTCCACCCAACTCCGTTCCATTCCACTCTACTCCATTCCATTCCATTGAATTCCGTTCCTTTCCACTCCATTCCATTCCACTCCACCCCACTCTATTCCACCCCATTCCACTCCACTCCACTTCCCTCCACTCCATACCATTCCATTTCACTGAACTCCACTCCAGTCCACTCTATTGCACTCCTTTCCACTCCACTCCATTCCATTACACTCATCTCCATTCCCTTCTTTTCCACTGCATTCGATACCTTTCCACTCCACTCCAGTCCATGCCATTTCACTCCATTCCATTCCACTCAACTCTAACCCTCTCCAATCGATTGCTTTTCATTCCATTCCACTCCCATCCACTCCGCCCCATTCCATTCCATTACACTCCACTCCACTGCATTCCAATCCATTCCATTCTATTCAAATCCACTCCGCTCCACTCCACTGCATTCCAATCCATTCCATTCTATTCAACTCCACTCCACTCCATTCCATTGCATGTCATTCCACTCCATTCCACTCAATTCCATATAATTCCACTCCATTGCATTCCATTCCATTACGTTCCACTGCATCCCATTCTTTTCCATTGCACTATATTCCTCCACTCCGTTCTACTCAGTTCCATTGCACTCCACTCCATTGCTTTCCAATCCTTTCCACTCCACTCCATTCCATTCCACTCCACTGCACTCCACTCCAGTCCTGTTCTTTCCACTCCATTCAACTCTGCTCCACTCAATTCCAGTCCTCTCCATTCCATTCCACTCCACTACACTCCACGCCATTCCACCCCCTGCCAGTATTTTCCATTCCATTCCATTCCACACCTCTCCACTCCATTCCACTCCACTCCAATCTATTCCACTCCACTGCACTCCATTCCATTCCGTTCCATTCCATTCCAATCTGAATAATTCCAATGCATTCCTCGCCATTCCCCCCCACTCCACTACATTCTATTCTATTCCATTCCATTCCATTGCATTCCATTCCAATCCATTCCTTTCCATTCGAATCCATTCTTTTCCACTCCATTGCATTCAACTCCATTCCAGTCCGTTACACTCCACTCCAATCCATTCCACTCCCGTCCACTCAATTCCACTCCACTCCATCCCATTTCATTCCATTCCACTACATTCTATTCCATTCCACTCTAATTCATTCCACTCTGTTCCATTCCATTCAATTTCATTCCACTCCATTCCATTCCACTCCACTCCACTCCACTGCACTCAAAACAATTTATTCCACTGAACTCCAATCCAGTCCGCTCCACTCCATTACACTCCACTCCACTCCACTCAACTCCAATCCATTCCAATCCACTTCATTCCATTCCACTCCACTCCATTGCATTCCATTCCACTGCACTCCACTCATATGCACTCCAATCAGATCGGTTCCACTCCCTTCCATTCCACTCCACTTCATTCTTTTTCATTCCAACCCACTCCAATCCACTCCATTCCAATTCACTCCGTTCGACTTCTTTCCATTCCATTCCACTCCATTCCATTCGGCTCCATTCCATTGCATTCCTTTCCACTACATTCCATTGCATTCCACTACACTCCACTCATTTAAATTCCACTCCACTCCATTACATTCCACTCCACTCCACTCCACTCTATTCAATTCCACTCTACTCCATTCCAATCCATTCAATTCCACTCCATTTCACTCCATTCCATTCCACTTCATTGTACTCCATTCCATTCCACTGCATTGAACTCCATTCCACCCTATTCTAGTCCACTCCAACACTCTCCACTCCATACCATTCCATTTCAGTGCACTCCACTCCACTCCACTCCATTCTATTGCACTCCATTCCATTCCACTCCATTCCATTAAATTCATTTCCATTCCTTTCTTTTCCACTCCATTCCATTCTTTCCACTCCACTCCACTCCATGCCATTCCACTCCATTCCATTCCACTCCACTCTACTCAACTCTACCGCTCTCTATTCCATTACATTACATTCCTTTCCACTCCACTCCACTCCACTCCATTCTATTCCATTCCACTCCACTCCATTGCATTCCAATCCATTCCAATCCTTTCGACTCCACTCCACTCCATTCCATCGCATGCCATTCCACTCCACTCCACTCCATTCCGTTCCATTCCACTCCATTCCATTCCATTCCATTCCATTCCACTCCATTCCATTCCGTTCCATTCCACTCCACTTAACTCCTTTCCTGTACACTCCACTCCATTCTACTACACTCCACTTCACTCCACTGAGCTCATTCTATTCCGCTCAACTCCATTCCCTTCCAATCCGCTCCATTCCATTCCATTCCATTGCATTCCATTCCATTCCATTACACTGCACTACCGTCCAGTCCACTCCATTCCACTTAGTTCCATTGCACTCCACTCCACTCCTCTCCTTTCCTTTCCACTCCATTCCACTCCACTCCATTCCATTCCATTATACTCCACTCCACTCCAGTCTAGCTCACTCCACTCCATTCCACTCTGCTCCACTCCATTCCATTCCACTCTGCTCCACTCCATTCCATTCCACTCCTTTACACTGCACTCCAATCCATTCCACACCTTTCCACTCCACTCCTCTCCACTCCACTCCTGTCTCTGCACTCCATTTCACTCCATTCCATTCCAATACATTCCACTCCACTCCACTCAATTAGAGTCCACTCCTTTCCATTACATTCCACTCCACTCAACTCCATTCCACTCCCCGCCAATATTTTCCATTCCATGCCATCTCACATCACTCCAATCCATTCCACTCCACTCCACTCCATTCCACTCCGCTGCACTCCACTCCATTCCCTTCCATTCCAATCCGATCAATTCCATTGAATTCTCTTCAATTCCACCCCATTCCAATCCATTCTATCCCATTCCATTCCATTCCACTCCATTCCATTTCACTCCTTTCCAGTCCATATCAATCCACTCCAATCCATTCCACTCCACTCCACTCCATTCCACTCCACTCCATTCCATTACATTCCATTCCACTCCATTCCATTCCATTCCACTCTACTTCATTCCACTCTACTGCATTCCATTCCATTCCAGTCCACTCCATTACATTCCACTCTACTACATTCCACTCCACTGCACTCCACTGAACTCCAATGTAAATTCACTCTGTTCCACTCCCTTCCATTCCCCTCCATTCCACTCCACTAAATTAATTTCCATTCCAACGCACTCCATTCCACTCCATTCCATTGAACTCGATTCCACTCCACTCCACTCCACTCTATTCCACTCTATTCAATTTCATTCCATTCCACTCCATTCCATTGCATTCCTTTCCACTCCATTCCCTTCCATTACACTTCACTCCACTCAATTTCATTCCACTCCACTCCATGACATTCCACTCCACTCCATGACATTCCACTCCACTGTAATCCACTCCACTCCACTCCACTCCATTCCACTCTACTCCATTCCATTTCATTCAATTCCACTCCATTCCACTCCATTACGTTCCACTCCATTCCACTCTATTCCAGTCCACTCCACTACGCTCCACTCCATACCATTCCATTTCACAGCACTCCACTCCACTCCATTCTGTTGCACTCCTTCCACTGCACTGCATTCCTTACACTCATTTCCATTCCCTTCCACTCCACCCCACTCCATGCTATTCCATGCCATTCCATTCCACTCCACTATACTCCAATCTACCCCTCTCCATTCCATTGCAATCCATTCCATTCCACTCCAATCCACTCCATTCCACTACGTTCCACTCTAGTCCTTCCCACTCCATTCCAGTCCAATCCACTCCATTCCACTACATTCCACTCTAGTCCTTCCCACTCCATTCCACTCCACTCCGCTCCATTCCATTCCATTCCTCTCCACTCCACTGCATCCCAATCCATTCCACTACATTCCACTCCACTCTGCTCCATTCCATTGTATGAGATTCCACTCCACTCCATTCCACTCCACTCCACTCAACTCCATTCCATTTCATTCCGGTCCACTTCATACCATTCCAATCCACTCCATTCCATTCCATTCCATTCTATTCCATTCCTTTCCACTATACTACATTCCAGTCCACTCCATTACACTCAATTCCATTTCACTCCATTCAACTCCACTCCATTCATATCCACTCCATTCGACTCCACTCCATTCCATTCCATTCCACTCCACTCCACTCCACTCCATTCTAGTTGATTCCGCTCCATTCCACTCTACTCCACACCAATACATTCCATTCCACTCCTCTCCACTGCACTCCACTCCATTCCACATCATTCCACTCAACTCCATTCCAATCCTCTACAGTACACGGCATTCCATTCCACTCCATTCCATTCCACTCCGTTCTACTCCACTCGACTCCATTCCATTCCACTCCATTCCATTCTTTTCCACTCCACTGCATTCCATTCCTCTCTACTCCATTGTTTTCCATTTCACTCCTTTCCACACCACTCAAGTCAATTCCACTCCAATCGACTTCATTCAAGTCCACTGCACTCCTTTCCATTCCGTTGCATTCCAATCCACTCAATTCCAATGCATTCCACTCCATTCCACTCCACTGCACTCCATTCCATTCCATTCCTTTCAATTCCACTCCATTCCATTCCACTCCACTCCTCTACATTACATTCCACTGCATTCTATTCCTCTCCACTCTACTATATTCCACCTATCTCCATTCCATTGTACTCCATTCCATTCCACTCCAGTTCACTCCTCTCTGCTCCATTCCACCCTACTCCATTCCACTCTATTCCACTCAATTCCGCCCCATTCCACTCTGTTCCATTCCACTCCATTCTACTCCTCTAAAATCCTCTCGACTCCATTCAACTCCACTCTACTCCACTCGACTCCACTCCATTGCATTCCACTCTATTCCATTGTATTCCACTCTCCTGCACTCCACTCCACTCCACTCGACTCCTTTCCACTCCATTCCACTCTATTCTTATCCATTCGACTCAACTCTATTCCATTACACTCTGCTCCATTCCATTCCATTACATTCCACTCCACTCCACTGCATTCCAATCCACTCCACTCTATTCCTCTCCCCTCCATTCGATTACATACCAGTAGATTCCAGTCCTTTCCACTCCACTCCAGTTCATTGCTTTCTATTCCATTCCACTACGTTCCAGTCCACTCCACGGCATTGCACTCCACTCAACTCCATCCCACTCCACTTCACTCTATTCCACTCCATTCCCATCTATTCCATTCCATTCCGTTACACTCCATTCCATTACTCTCTATTCCATTCCATTATCCTTCACTCCACTACATTCCATTCCAATCCACTCAATTCCACTCTAGTCCATTCCATTCCACTGCACTCCACTGCATTCCACTCCACTCCCATCCTTTCCTTTCCAGTCCATTCCATTTCTCTCCATTCCGCTCCATTCCACTCCATTCCACTCCACTCGTTTCCATTCCATTCCACTCTACTCCTCTCAAATCCACTGTACTCCATTCCATTAATGTCCATCCACACCACTCAAATGCATTCCACCCAATTCCACTACACTCCACTCCACTCCATTCCACTCCATTTCCCTCCATTCCATTTCATTCCATTCCACTCCTTTCCACTGCACTCCAATGCATTCCACTCCATTCTGCTCCACTCCATTCCATTCCATTCCATTCCACTCTGCTGCATTCCGTTCCATTGCACTCTTCTTCATGCCACTCCACTCCATTCCACTCCAGTCCATTATATTACATTCCATTCCATTCCACTCCATTCCATTCCACTATACTCCATTACAATCCACTCCACTCCACTGCATTGCATCCCAATCCACTCCATTATAGTCCACTCCACTCCATTCCACTCCACTCCACTCCTCTCCTCACAACTCCATTCCATTCGACTCCACTCCATTCCATTCCCTTGCATTCCATTCCACTGCACTCCACTGCACTCCACTCCACTCCGTTCTATTCCACTCAACTCCGCTCCACTCCATTCATTTGCCTTCCAACCCACTCAATTCAACTCCATTCCATTGCACTCCATTCCAGTCCACCCCAATCCATTCCACTTCATTCTATTCCGTTCCATTCCACTCCATCCTATTCCATTCCTTTCCACTCCATTCCATTCCATTCCATTCCACAACACGCCACTCAATTCATTTCCACTTCACTCCATTATATTCCACTCCACCCCGTTCCACTCCAGTCCACTCCCCTCCATTCCATTCCATTCTACTCCATCCCTTTCTATTCATTTCCACTCCATTCCTCTCCTTTACATTCCACTCCATTCCATTGCACTCCATTCCACTCCATTCCACTCCAATCCTGTCCACTCCACTCCACTCCATTTCATTCCATTTCACTGCCCTTCTCTCCACTCTATTCCATTCGATTGCACTCCATTCCACTCCACTCCTTTCCATTACAGTCATTTCCAATCCTATCCATTCCTCTCCATTCCGTTCAATTCCACTCCACACCACTCCTTTGTATTCCACTCCATTCCATTCCACTCTACTCTACTCCACTACCCTCCCCTCCATTCCATTGCACTCCATTCCATTCCACTAAAATCAACTCCACTCCACTCCATTCCACTCTAGTCCATTCCACTCCATTCCAATCCACTGCATTCCAATCCATTCCACTCCACTGAATTCCAATCCATTCCACTCCACTCCACTCCACTCCACTGCACTCCATTCTATTCCATCCCATTCCATTCCATTTCATTTCATTCCATTCCATTCTATTCCATTCCGTTCCATTCCATTTCATTCCATTCCATTCTATTCCATTCCATTCCATTCTATTCCATTCCATTCCATTTCATTCCATTCCATTCTATTCCATTCCATTCCATTTCATTCCATTCCATTCTATTCCATTCCATTCCATTCCATTCCATTCCACTCTAGTCCACTCCATTCCATTCCAAACCATTGCATTCCACTCCAGTCTACTCCACTCCATTCCATTCCATTCCATTCCACTCCACTCTATTCCATTCCAAACCATTCCATTCCACTCCAGTCTACTCCACTCCATTCCATTCCATTCCACTCCACTCCACTCCATTCCATTCCAAACCATTCCATTCCACTGCAGTCTACTCCACTCCACCACTCTCCATTCCACTATACTCCATTCCATTCCACCCCAATCCATCCCTCTCCACTCCATTCCACCCCACTCCTTTCAACTGCATTCCACTACACTCTGCTCAATTCCACTCCATTCCATTCCACTCCACTCTACTCCACTTCACTCCACTCCATTTCATTTCACTCCATTCCACTCTACTCCAGACCATTACCCTCGACAGCTTTCCACTACATTCCACTCTACTCCTCTCCATTCCACTCCACTCTATTCCACTTCACTCCACTCCAGTCCATTGCATTGCATTCCACTCCACTCCATTCCAATACATTCCACTCCATTCCATCCAATCCACTGCATTCCATTTTATTCCAGTCCTTACCACTCCACTCCATTCCTTTCCACTCCATTCCACTTGCTTCCATGCCATTACGTTCCCTTCCTCTCCATTCCATTCAACTCCACACCATTCCATTCCTTTCCACTCCATTCAAGCCCATACCAATCCACTCCATTCCATTCCATGCCATTCCAATCCTCTCCATTCCAGTCCACTCCACTGCATTCCACCTCACTCCACTCCTTTCCACTCCATTTCCGTCCATTCCAATCCATTCCATCCCTCTCCCTTGCATTCAATTGCACTCCACTGCACTTCACTGAATTCCATTCCATTCAATTCCACTCTCCTCCATTAGTTTCTACGGCACTCCACTCCATTCAACTCCATTCCATTCCACTCCATTCCATTCCTCTGCATTCCACTGTACTCCACTACTTTCCACACAACTCTGTTCCATTCCAATCGATTCCACTGCACTCCACTCCACTCCATTCCATTCCTTTCATCTCCCCTCCACTCCACTCCAATCCATTGCACTCCATTACACTCCACTCCACTCAATAGAACTCCACTTCACTGCATTTCATTCCATTCCATTCCATTCCACTCCTTTCCACTCCACTCCATTCTTTTCCACAACACCTCACTCCATTCCATGCCATTCCATTCCATTCCACTCCATTCCGTTGCATTCAACTCTACTCCCTTCCTTTCTATTCCACTCCATTCATGTGCTTTCCACTCCACTGCAGTCAATTTCATTCCATCCCATTCCATTCCATTCCTTGCACACCACTCCAGTTCATTCCACTCCATTCCTCTCTGCTCCACTCCATTCCACTGCATTCCACTCCATTCCACTCCATTCCATTTCACTCCACTATGTTCCATTCCATTACACTCCACTCCACTCTATACCATTGCACTACATTTTACTATGTTCCATTCCACTCTTCTCCACTCTACTCCACTCCAGTTCATTCCACTGCATCCCTTTCCTTTCCATTCTAATCGACTCCACTCGATATCACACCACTCCATTCCATTCCATTTAATTTCTTTCCACTCCAGTCCCCTCCGTTCCATTCCAGTCCACTCCACTCCTCTAAAATCGATTCCAGTCCATTCCACTTCTTTCCATTCCACTCCACTACATTCCACTCCACTCCACTCCATTCCACTCCGCTCCAGTCAACTCCACTCCGTTTCACTCCACTGTACTCCACTCCACTCCACAACCCTCTGTTCCAATCCATGCCACTCCATTCCTTTGCAGACCATTCCACTCCACTTTATTCCATTCAACACTACTCCACAGTACTCCATTCTATTGCATTCATATTCATTCCATTCCATTCATCTACATTCCATTCCATTCCAGTACACTGCACTCCAGTCCATTCCACTCCATTCCTCTGCATTCCTCTCCTCTCCACTCCATTCCACTACACTGGACTCTATTCCATTTAATTCCATTCCATTCCACTCAACTCCAGTACACTCCGTTCCATTCTAGTGCACTCCAATCCAGTCCATTCCTCTCCATTCCACTCTATTCCAGTCCACTCCATTCAACTCCATTACACTCCATTCCATTCCAATACTTTCCATTCCACAGCATTCCTCCCCACTCCACTCCATTCCTCCACAATCCAATCCATTCCATTCCATTCCACTCCACTCCCCTCCACTCCATTCCACTCTATTCGATTGCACTACACTCCATTCCATTTCATTCCATTCCATTCTACTCCACTCCATTACATTCCACCCCACTCCACTTTATTCCACTTTATTACACTCCATTTCAATCCATTCCGTTCCATTCCATTCCTTTCCATTCTATTACACCGCATTAGATTCCTTCCCACTCCATTCCAGTCCACTACACTCCATTCCACTCAACTCCACTCCTCTCCACTCCATTGCATGTCATTCCATTCCCCTCCACTCCATTCCATTCCATTTCACTGCATTCCATTCCATTCTATTCCACTACACTACACTCAAATCCACTCCATTCCATTCTATTCCATTACATTCTGCTCCATTCCATTCCATTGCCTTCCATTCCACTCCACTACATTCCACTCCAGTCCACTCCATTACACTTCACTCCACTCCATTCAGTTTCTTCCCATTCCATTCCATTCCACACCATTCAAGTCCATTCCACTCCACTCCACTCCATTCCACTCCACTGCATCCCATTCCATTCCGTTGCATTCCAATCTGCTCAATTCCAATGCTTTCCACTACATTCCACTGCACTGCACTCCATTCCTTTCCATTCAACTTCATTCAATTCTACTCCATTCCATTCTATTCCACTCCACTTCACTACATTCCCTTCCACTCCATTCTGTTCCACTCCACCCCTCTCCATTCCATTTTACTCCATTCCATTCCACTCCACCCCACTCCATTCCACTCTATTCCACTCAACTCCGCTCCATTGCACTCCATTCCATTCCACTCCATTCTACTACTCTCCAATCCACTCCAGTCCATTCCAATCTACTCTACTCCATGCGACTCCACTACATTCCATCCCAGTACATTCCATTCCATTTCACTCATCTCCATTCCATTCCACTCGACTGCTTTCCACTCCACACCACTCTACTCCTCTCCATTCCACTCCACTCTATTCCATTGCACTCCGCTCCATTCCATTCCATTCCATTCCACTCCACTCCACTCCATTCCAATCCATTCCACTCTATTCAACTACACTCGATTCCGTTCCATTCCACTCCATTCCTATCCTTTCAACTCCACTTCATTGCGTTACAATCCATTCCACTCTATTCCAGTCCTTTCCACTGCATTCCACTCCACTCCACTCAATTACACTCTATTCCGGCCCAATCAACTCCATTCCGTTCCACTCCATTCAATTCCACTCCATTCCATTCCATTACACTCCACTCCACTCCACTCCATTCCAATCCACTCAATTCCATTCTACTCCTTTCCATTCCATTACCCTCCACTCCACTCAACTCCATTCCAATCCACTCAATTCCATTCTACTCCATTCCATTCCACTGCACTCTACTCCTCTCCACTCCTTTTCATTCCACGCTATTCCATTCCTCTGCATTCCGCTCAATTCCACTCCATTCCACTCCAGTCGTTTCGTTTCCATTCCATTCCAGTGCTCTCTACTGCACTCCACTCCATTGCCTTAATGTCCATCAACACCACTCAAATCCATTAAACTCCATTCCACTCCACTCCGTTCCATTCCACTCCAATTCACTCCATTCCATTTCATTGCTTTCCACACCACTCCACTGCACTCCATTCCAGTCCATTCCACTCCTCTAAACTCTATTCCAATCCATTACACTTCTTTCCACTCCACTCCACTCCATTTCACTCCACTCCACTCCATTCCACTCCACTCCGGTCCACTCCACTCCGTTCCACTCAACTCCAGTCTTCTCCACACCTCTCCATTCCACTGCATTCCACTGCATTCCATTGAACACCATTCCGCTCCACTCCATTCCATTCCATTCCACTCTACTCCACAGTACTCCACTCCATTCCATTCCTATTCATTCCATTCCATTGGAGTCCATTCCATTCCATTCCACTCCACTCCACTCCTGTCCATTCCACTCCATTCCACTGCATTCCTCTCCAATTAATGGCATTCCACTCCACTCGACTCTATTCTATTCAATTCCATTGCATTCCACTCAACTCCACTACCCTCCATTCCATTCTATTCCACTCCTTTACAGTCCGTTGCTCTCCATTCCACTCTATTCCACTCCACTCCATTTAACTTCATTACACTAAATTGCATTCCACTACTTTCCATTCCACACAATTCCTCCCCACTCCACTCCATTCCACCACACTCCAATACATTCCATTCCATTCCACTCCACTCACCTACACTCCATTAAACTCTAGTGCATTACACTGCACTCCATTTCATTTCATTCCATTCCATTGCACTATACTCCATTCCATTCCACTCCACTCTACTCCATTCCACTTCGTTACACTACATTTCATTCCATTCCGTTCCATTGCATTCCATTCCATTCCTCCGCATTAGATTCCTTCCCACTCCATTCCAGTCTACTACACTCCATTCCATTCAACTTCACTGCACTCCTCTCCATTCTGTACCATTCCATTTCACTCCACTCCATTCCATTCCATTCCACTGCATTCCATTCCATTCCATTCCATTCCACTACACTCAAATCCACTCCATTCCATTTTGTTTCATTATATTTCGCTCCATTACATTCCATTGCATTCCAATCCACTCCACTCCACTCCATTCCACTCCAGTCCACTCCATTACACTCCACTCCACTCCATTCTGTTTCATTCCATTCCACTCCATTCCACACCACTCAAGTCCATTCCACTCCACTCCACTCCATTCCAATCCTGTGCACTCCATTCCATTCCTTTGCATTCCAATCCACTCAATAACAATGGATTCCACTCCATTCCACTTCACTGCACTCTGTTCCATTCCATTCCACTCCATTCAATTCCACTCCATTCCATTCCATTCCACCCAACTTCACTAGATTAAATTCCACACGATTCTATTCCTTCCCACACTACTCCCCTCCACCCCTCTCCATTCCATTGTACTTCATTCCATTCCACTCCAGTTCACTCCATTCCACTGAATTCCACCCCATTACATTCCACTCTATTGCACTCCAGTCCTCTCCATTCCACCTCATTCCATTCCACTCCATTCTCCTCTCCATTCCACTCCAGTCCATTCCACTCCACTCTTCTCCACGCAACTGCACTAGATTCCATTCCCCTCCATTCCTTTCCATTCGACTCTACTCCACTGCACTCCACTCGAAACATTTCCACTCCATTCCACTCTACTCCCATCCATTCCTCTACAATCTATTCCATTCCACTCCGCTCCATTCCATTCCATTCCACTCCACTCTGCTCCATTCCAATCCTTTCCACTGTGTTCAACTCCACGCCATTCCATTCCATTCTACTCCATTCCTGTCCTTTCAACTCCACCCCAATTCATTGCGTTCCATTCCATTCCCCTCCATTCTAGTCCATACCACGGCATTCCACTCCACTCTACTCCATACCAACCCATTCCCGTCCATTCCCCTCCATTCTGTTCCACTCCATTCAATTACACTCCATTCCATTTCATTACCTTCCACTCCACTCCACTCCATTCCAATCCACTCATTTCCACTCTACTCCATTCCATTCCACTGCACTCCACTCCACTCCTTTCCATTCCACCCTATTCCCCTCTTCTCCATTCCGCTGAATTCCACTCCATTCCACTCCACTCGTTTCCATTCCTTTCCATTCTGGTGCTCTCCACTGCACTCCACTCCATTCCATTAATGTCCTTCCGCACCTCTCAAATCCTTTCAACTCCATTCCACTCCACTCCACTCCTTTCCACTCCACTTCACTCCATTCCATTTTATTCCATTTCTCTTCTTCCTACTCCAATCCACTCCATTCCTTTCCACTCCACTCCGTTCCACTCTGCTCCATTCCATTCCATTGCACTGTAGTTCATTACACTCCACTCCATTCCACCCTACTCCATTCCATTCCATTCCATTCCATTCCATTTCATTCTATTCCACTACACACCATTCATCTCCACTCCACTCCAATCAATTGCATTCCAATCCACTCGATTCCAGTCCACTCCACACCAATCCACACAACTCCACTCCACTCCTCTCAACTCCATTTCGTTCCACTCCACTCCATTCCATTCCACTCCACTCGACTGCAATTCATTCCACTGCATTCCACTCCACTGCACTCCAATCCATTCTATTCCACTCAATTCCACTGCACTCCATTCATTTCCATTCCAACCCACTCAACTAAACTCTGTTACATTGCGCTCCATTCCGTGCAACTCCAATCCATTCCACTTCATTCCATTCGATTCCATTCCACTCCATTCCATTCCAATCCTTTCCTCTCCATTCCATTCCATTCCACTACACTGCACTCAATTCCATTCCACTCCACTCCATTCCATTCCACTTCACTCCATCCCTTTCTATTCAATTCCACTCCATTCCACTCCATTCCATTCCACTCCATTCCACACCATTACACTCCATTCCACTCCAATCCAGTCCACTCCACTACACTACACTCCATTCAATTCCATTTCAATGCCCTCCACTCCACTCCATTCAGTGCCATTCCACTCCACTCGACCCCATTCTATTCCATTCCACTCCATTCCATTCCTTTCCATTCCAGTCCATTCCAATCCACTCCACTCCTTTCCCGTCCAGTCCACACCATTCCACTGCACTCCAATCGAATCTACTTCACACAACTGCATTCCATTCCATTCCATTTCTTTCCACTCCACTCCATTCCATTCCTGTTCACTCCATTCCGTTCCATTCCATTCCATTCCACTCTACTCCATTCCATTTCTGTCCACTCCACTCCATTCCATTCCAATGCACTGTACTCCGCCCCACTCCATTCCACTCCATTCCTTTGCAATACTCTACTTCACTCCATTCATTTCCACTCCATTCCTCTCCACTCCATATGACTTCATTCCATCCACTCAACTACAGTACAGTCCATTCCACTCCACTCCACTCCATTCCATTCCATTCCACTGCTATCCTCTCCACTCCAGTGAATTCCACACTATTCCAGTCCACCCCAATCCGCTGCTCACCAATGCACTGCATTCTATTCCACTCCATTCCCTTCGACTCCTTCCACTCCACTCGAATCCATTCTAGTACACTCCCTGCCATTCTATTCCACTCCCCTCCACTCCACTCCATTCCATTCCACTCCATTCTTTTCCATTCCACTCCATTCCACCCCACTGCTGTGCATTCCACTTCACTCCACTCCATTCCACTCCACTCCACTCCTTTCCACTCCACTGCACTCCATTCCATTCCGTTGCATTCCAATCCACTCAATTTAAATGCATTCCACTCCATTCCACTCCACTGCACTCCATTCCGTTCCATTCCATTCCCTTCCATTCCATTCCACTCCAGTCCACTCCATTCCACAAGATCCCATTGCCCTCCAGTTTTCTCCACTCCATCCCTCTCTATTCCATTGTACTCCATTCCATTTCACTCAAATCCATTCCTCTCCACTCCTTTCCACCCAACTCCATTCCACTCTATTCCACTACACTCTGCTCCATTCCACTCCATTGCAATCCACTCCACTCTACTCCACTCGACTCCACTCCATTTCTTTCCACTCCATCCCATTGCATTCCACTCTACTGCACTCCATTCCACTCGACAGTTTTCCCCTCTATTCCACTACATTCAATTCCACTCCATTCCACTGCACTCCATTCCACTGCGTTCCACTCCATTCCATTCCATTGCATTCCATTCCACTCCACTCCATTCCAATTCATTCCACTCAATTCCACTCCACTCCACTGAATTACATTTCATTCCAGTCCTTTCAACTCCACTCCATTCCTTTCCACTCTAGTCCACTCCCTTCTGTGCAATTACATTACATTCTTTTCCATTCCATTCAACTCCAATGCATTCCATTCCATTCCTCTACATTCCAGTCCATTCCAATCCACTCCATTCTATTCCATTCCATTCCATTCCACTCCATTCCAGTCCATTCCTCTGCATTCCACTCCACTCCATTCCACTCCATTCCCGTCCTTTCCACTCCATTCAATTCTCCTCCATTCCATTCCACTCCATTCCATTCCATGACACTCCACTGCACTCCACTCCATTCCATTCCACTCGTTTCCACTCTACTCCATTACTTTCCACTCCACTCCATTCCACTCCATTCCATTCCACTCCATTTCATCTCTCTCCTTTCAATTCCTCCCCATTCCGCTGAACTCCACTCCATTCCACACCTCTCCATTCTGTTCCATTCGATTCCACTGCACTCCACTCCATTCAATTCCATTCATCTCCCCTCCCTTCAACTCCAATCCATTCCACTCCATTCCACTTTAATCCACAAAATACCACTCCACTTCACTCCATTCAATTCCATTCTATTCCACTCCTTCCCACTCCACTCCATTCCATTCCTCTTCACTATACTCCATTCCATGCCATTCCATTGCAGTCCACTCCATTCCCTTCCATTCCATTCCACTCCATTCCTGTGCACTCCACTCCACTGTAGTCAATTCCATTCCATTCCATTCCTTTCCACTCCCCTCCAGTCCATTCCACTCCATTCCACTTCGTTCCCTTCCATTCCACTCCGTTCCCCTCCATTCCAAACCATTCCATTCCACTCCACTCTAATCCATTCTATTACACTCCAATCCACTCCATTCCATTGCACTCCATACTAGTCTACTCCGTTCCATTCCACTCTAATCCACTCCAAATCATTCCACTACATTCCATTCCTTTCCATTCTACTCCACTGTGTTCCATTCCACACCACTGCATTGCATTCCATTTCATTTCTTTCCATGTATTCCACTCCACTCCGCTCCATTCCAGTCCACTCCACTCCTCTAAACTCTATTCCAATCCATTCCACTTTTCTCCATTCCTCTCAACTCCATTCCATTCCACTCAATTCTGTTCCATTCCAGTCCACTCTACTCCGTTCCAATACACTCCAATACGTTCCACTCCACTCCACTCCAATCCATTCCACTCCATTCCTCTCCACTCCACTCCACTCCATTCCACTCCATTACCGTCCACTCTACTCCATTCCATTCCATTCCATACCATTCCCCTCCATTCCCTTCAATTCCACTCTGCTTCATCCCACTCCAATCCATTACACTCCACTCCATTCCACTCCATTCCTTTCCACTCCATTACATTGCACTCCACTCTATTCCAGTCCACTCAACTCCATTCCACTCCACTCCACTGCTCTCCGCTGAACTCCATTCCATTCCACTCCATTCCATTGCACTCAACTCCATTGCATTTCATTCCACTGCAAGCCATTGCACTGCACAATACTCCATTCCACTTCATTGCATTCCACTCCATTCCACTCCACGAAATTCAATTCCATTCCATTCCACTCCACTGAACTCCACTCCATTTCACTACATCCAACTCCACTCCATTCCATTCCATTCCACTATATTTCATTCCATTCCACTCCATTCCATTCCATTCCACTATATTTCATTCCATTCCACTCCATTCCATTCCATTCCAGTCCAGTCCATTCTGTTATGTTCCACTCCACTCAAATCTGTTCCATTCCAATCAACACGATTGCATTTCTCTCCACTCCACTCCACTCGGTTCCACTACATTCCTGTCTACTCCATTCCAGTCCACTCCATTCCACTCCATTCCACTCCATTCCAGTCCACTCCAATACACTCCACTCCATTCCATTCCATTCCATTCCACTGCACTCCACTGCGTTCGACTCCATTCCATTGCACTGCATTAAACTCCACTCTATTCCATTCCTCTCATTTTCATTCCATTACTTTCCACTCTATTCCATTTCATTCCACTACACTCCACTCAATTCCATTCCTCTACAATACATTCCATTCCACTCTACTCCTCTCCACCCCCCTTCCTTCCATTCCACTCCATTGCATTCCTCTCCATCCACTCCACTCTACTACATTCCACTCCCCTCCAATCCACTCAATTCCATTCCACTCCTATATATTCCATTCCATTCCATTGCAATCTACTCCAGTGCATTCCAATCCGTTCCACTACATTCCACTACAGTCAAATCCTATCCATTCCATTCCATTCCACTCCTTTCCAATCAACTCCACTCCCTTCCATTCCACTCCACTCCATTCCATGCCATTCCAATCCATTCCTCTCCATGACATTCCATTACACTCCATCCAATTCCAGTCCATTCCAGTCCATTCCATTCCATTGCATTGCATTCCATTCCATTCCATTCCGTTCCGTTCCATTGCATTCCATTCCATTCCATTCCATTCCATTCCATTGCATTCCATTGCATTCCACTCCATTCTATTCCAGTCCATTATATTCCATTCCACTCCACTCCACTCCCTTCCAGTAGACTCCACTCCATTCCACTCCAATCTTCTTCACTCAACTCCATTCCATTCCATTCCATTCAACTCCACTCCATTCCTTTCCATTCCATTCCAGTCCATTCCATTCCATTCCACCCCATTCCTTTACATTCAATTCCATTCCATCTTTTCCATTGCATTCCACTCCATTCCAGTCCATTCCACTCCCTTCGACTCCATTACACTCTATTCCCCACCATTCCACTGCATTTGATTCCACTACATTCAGGTCAATTCCATTCCAGTCCATTACACTCCACTCCACTCTACTCACTTTACCTCCACACTCCATTCCACTCCACTCTTTCCATTCCATTGCATTCCATTCCATTCCGTTTCATTCCAAACCTCACCATTCCAATCTACTCCACTCCATTTCATTTGTCTCCACTGTGATTCACTCCAGTCCATTCCTCTCCCCTCCATTGCAATACACTCTATTCCATTCCATCCATGTCATTCCACTCCACTCCACTTCATTCCACTCCCCTGCACTCATTTCCATTCCACTCCACTCAATTCCCTTCCAATACATTCCATTCCATTCCATTCCATTCCATTCCACTCCATTCCACTCCATTCCATTCCATTCTACTCTATTCAATTCCACTACATCCACTCCACTCCAATCCATTCCATTCCATTCCACTCCATTCATTTCCTTTCCATTCCATTCCATTCCACTATACTCCCTTCCACTCCAGTCCATCCACTCCATTCCATTCCATTCCATTCCATTCCAATCCATTCCATTACACTCCCCTCCATTCCAGTACACTACAGTTCATACCACTCCACTCCACCACTGTACACTCCTGTCCACTCCACTCGAATCAACTCCATTCCATTCCAATCGACTGCACGCCACTCCTCTCCATTCTCCTCCACTCCATTCCACTGTACTGTATTCCTTTCCACTCCACCATATTCCATTCCACTCCGTTCCATTCCGCTCCATTCCACTGCACTCCACTGCACTCCTCTCCACTCCATTCCTTTCAACTCT
Organism: Pongo abelii; assembly: GCF_028885655.2. Lineage (NCBI taxonomy): Eukaryota > Metazoa > Chordata > Mammalia > Primates > Hominidae > Pongo > Pongo abelii. The sequence goes on from NC_071999.2 coordinate 3,950,805, forward strand.
ACTCCACTCCACTCCACCCTATTCCACTCCATTGCACTGCACTCCACTCTATTCCACTCTACTCCACTGGATTCCCCTCCACTCCATTCCATTCAATTCCATTCCATTCCACTCCAGTTCATTCCATTCCATTGCATTTCCCTCTACTCCATTCTTCTTCATCCAATTCCACTCCACTCAATTCTTTTCCATTCCATTCAACTGCATTCCTCTACACTCCACTTCATTCTACCACAATCCACTAAATTCCTTTTCATTCCATTCCACTCCATTCCATTCCACACCACTCCACCGCATTCTACTCCATTCCATCGCACTTCAATCAACTCCACTTCATTCCATTCCATTCCTGTCCACTCCGTTCCACTCCACTCCATTCCATTCAATTTCACTCCTCTCCAATTCGTTCCAATCCACTCCATTCCACTCCACTCCACTCCATTCGATTTCACTCCACTCCTCCACACTCCACTCTTGTTAATTCCACACCATTCCACTCCACTGAACTCCAATCCACTCCACTCCAATCCACCACATTCCATTCCACTCCATTCCATTCCACTACATTCCACTGCAATCCACTCCATTCCAGTCCACTGTATTGCATTTCTTTACCCTCCAATCCATTACACAACACTCCATTCTTTTCCCTTCCACTCCATTTCACACCAGTACACTCTATTCCACTCCAATCCACTGCATTGCACTCCATTGTACTGCATTCAATTCCATTCCATTCCATTCCAATCCACTGAATTCCTTGCATTCCATTCCATTCCAACTCACTCCACTAAATTCCATGCCATTCCATTCCATTCCATTCCATTCCATTTAGTCCAATCCATTCAAGTTCAATCCACTCCATTCCACTCCACTTCACTCCACTCCACTCAACTCAACTCCATTCCATTCCATTACACTGCGTCACATTGAATTCAATTCCACTTAACTCCTCTCCACTCCATTCCATTGATCTCGAATCCACTGCATTCCATTCCATTCCACTCCATTCCATTCCAATCCCTTCCATTCCATTCCACTCCGTTCCTTTCCATTCCATTCCTCGCCATTCCATTCCATTCCAATCCATTCCTCTCCACTACACTCAAATCCACTCCATTCCATTCCATTCCATTCCATTCTATTCCTCTTCATTCCAGTGCATACGATTCCATTCCACTCCAATCCATTTCATTCCACTCTAATCCACTCCGCTCCTCTCCACTCCATTCCATTCCACTCCATTCCACTCCAGTCCGTTCCACTGCACTCCGTTCCATTACATTCCATTAAATTCCATTCCATTCCACTCCACTCCTTTCCAGTGCACTCCATTCCAATCCATTCTACTTCACTCCATTCCATTCTATTCCACTCCATTCCATTCCATTCCATTCCACTGCATTAGATTCCAATCCACGCCATTCCTGTGCACTACACTGCATTCCTCTCAACTACACTTGAATCCACTACATCCTACTCCATTCCATGCCATTCCATTCCACTGTATTCCATTCCACTGCATTCCGCTCCATTCCATTTCATTCCACTCCAGTGCACTCAAATCCACTCAATCCCATCCCATTCCATTCCACTCCTCTCCATTCTATTCCGTTTCACTCCACTCCACTCCACTCCATTCCACTCCACTCCCTTCCATTCCATTCCACTCTACTACATTGCAGTCCACTCCAATCAACTCCATTCCATTCCATTGCTTTCCATACATCTCCATTCCTCTCTACAGCATTCCATTCAACTTCTCACCACTCCATTCCATCCCACTCTAGTTGATTTCACTCCACTCCATTCCACTCCACTTCACTCCATTCCATTCCATTTCACTCCAGTCCATTGCATTCCACTCCGTTCCACTCCACTCCACTCCATTCCGTTCCATTGCCTTCCACTGCACTCCTCTGCACTCCAGTCCACTCCATTCCACTCCATTGCACTCCACTCCTTTCCACTCCACTGCATTCCTTTCCATTCCATTCCACTCCATTCCAGTAAATTCCACTCCATTCCACTCCATTCCACTCTACTCCACTACATTCCATTCCACTCCAATCTACTCCACTCCACTCCACTCTAGTCCATTCCACTCTACTCCATTCCATTCCATTCCATTCCACTCCATTGCACTCCACTCCACTCTACTCCATTCCACTCCATTCCTCTCCATTCCAGTCTACTAAAGTCCACTCCATTCCATTCCGTTCCACTGCACTCCACTCCATTCCATTCCATTACAAACCATTCCCTACCACTCCATTCCACTCCTCTCCACTCCAGTCCATTCCATGCCATTCACCTCCTCTCCATTCCATTCCACTCCATTCCACTCCTTTCCACACACTTCCACTCCAATCCATTCCATTCCATTCCACTCCACTCTACTCCATTCAACTCCACTTCCTTCCATTCCATTCCATTCCACTCCATACCATTCCCCTCCACTCCAATACATTTCACTCCATTGCAGTCCATTCCACTCCATTGCACTCCATTCAATTCCAGTCCGTTCCTTTCCATTCCCTTACACTCCAATACATTTCATTCCATTCCAGTCCATTCCACTCCATTGCACTCCATTCAATTCCATTCCGTTCCTTTCCATTCCCTTCCACTCCAATCCACTCCACTACACTCCATTACATTCCATTCCCCACCATTCCACTGCATTTGATCCCACTACATTCAAGTCCACTCCATTCCAGTCCATTACACTCCACTCCACTCCACTCTACTCACTTCCCCTCCACTCCATTCACTCTACTCCTTTACACTCCACTTCACTCCACTCCATTCCATTCCATTCTACTCCATTCCATTTTTCTATATTCCATTCCACTCCACTTTTTCCACTCCATTGCATTCCAATCCATTCTATTTCATTCCAATCCACACCATTCCAATCTACTCCACTCCATTCCATTTATCTAAACTGCGCTCCACTCCACTCCATTCCACTCCTCTCCATTGCAATCCAATCCATTCCATTCCATCCATTCCATTCCACTCCACCCCACTTCATTCTACTCCACTGCACTCCTTTCCACTCCACTCCACTCCATTCCATTCCACTCCATTCCTTTCCACTCCATTCCATTCCAGTGCACCCCACTTAATACCACTCCACTGAACCCCACTCCACTCCTGTCCACTCCACTCCAATCAATTCCATTCAATTCCACTGGACCACACTCCACTCCTCTCCATTCCATTCCACTCCAATCCACTCTACTAAATTCGATTCCGCTCCAACCCATTCCATTCCACTCCATTCTATTCATCTAGAATTGTAGTGCAGTCCACTGCACTGCTCTCCACTCCATTAAATTCAACTGCACACCACTGCTCTCCACCCAATTCCACTCCATTCCACTACACTCCACTGTATCCCATTCCACTCCTGTCCATTCAAATCCACTCCATTCCATTCCATTCCATTCCATTCCATTCCACTCCATTCCATTTCATTGCTTTGCCCTCTACCCCTTTTTACTCCAGTCGATTCCAATCTACTCCTTTCTATTCCATTCCATTAAATTCCATTCCACTATACACCACTCCTTTCCAATAAAATCCACTCCATACATTTTCATTCCATTCCACTCCAATCCATTCCACACCACTCCACCCCATTCCACTCCATTCCAGTCCACTCCATTCCATTCCACTCCTCTCCATTCCAATCCACTCCAATCCATTCCACTCCACTCCACTCCACTCCATTCCACTCAACTCCCTTCCTTTCCATCCTATTCCACTACTCTCCATTACGTACCACTCCACTCCATTCAATTCAATTCCATTCTATTCCACTGCACTCTAGTGAACTCTACTTCATTCCATTCTATTCCAAGCCATTCCATTCCACTCCATTCCACTCCACTCCATTCCATTCCTCTCCAATCCAGTCCCCTCCACTCCATTCCACTCCACTCCAGTCCATTCCACTCCGTTCCACTCCACTCCACTCCACTCAATTCGACACCTCTGCATTCCACTCCATTCCACGCGATTCCATTGCTCACCATTCCACTCCACTCCATTCCATTCTATTCTACTTCTCTCGACAGTACTGCAATCCATTCCATTCCTACTCATTCCGTTCCATTCCTATTCATTCCATTCCATTCGACTCTATTCCATTCTATTCCACTTCCCTACACTCCACTCCATTCCACTCCATTCTTCTCCACTCCATTCCACTCCACTCCACTCTATTCCATTCAATTCAATTCCATTCCACTCCACTCCACTACACTCCATTGCATTCTGTTGTACTCCATTAAAGTCCATTCCACTCCATTCCACTCTATTCCACTCCACTCCATTCAACTCCATTCCACTCCATTCCATTCCACTACTTTCCATTCCTCACCGTTCCTCCCCACTACACTCCATTCCATCACACTCCAATCCATTCCATTCCATTCCACTCCACTCCCCTCCACTGCATTCCGTTCTACTCCATTGCACTGCATACCATTCCATTTCATTTCATTCCATTCCTCTCCACTCCATTCCATTCCATTCCTCTTCACTCCATTCCTCTTCACTACCCTCCATTTCATTCCATTCCATTCCATTCCATTCCAACCCTTTCCATTCCACTGCTTTTGATTCCATCCCACTCTATTCCAGTCCACTATGCTCCATTCCACTCAACTCAACTCCACCCTCTCCATTCTATTTCATTCCATTCCATTGCACTCCACTCCATTCCATTCCATTCCAATTCACTCTATTCCACTTCATTTCATTCCATTCCATTCCATTCCTTTCCATTCCATTCCACTGCATTTGGTTGCATCCTACTCCCTTCCAGTCCTCTACCCTCTATTCCACTCAACTCCACCGCACTCCACTCCATTCCATGCCATTCCATTTCACTCCACTCCATTCAATTCCATTCCACTGCATTCCATTCCATTTCATTCCACTTCACTACACTCAAATCCACTCCTTTCCATTCTATTCCATTACATTCCCCTCCATTCCATTCCATTGCATTCCATTGCACTCCACTCCACTTCAGTCCACTTCAGTCCACTCCATGACACTCCACTCCAATCCATTAAATTTCATTCCATTCCATTCCATTCTACCCTAATCCATTCCACTCCATTACACTCCCATCCACTCCATTCCATTCCACTCCATTCAACTCCATTCCTCTCCACTTCACTCCATTCAACTCCTCTCCCATCCATTACAATCCATTCCATTCAGCTTCACTCCATTCCATTCCATCCACTCCATTCCATTCCACTCCATTCCACTCCATTCCATTCCTCTCCACTCCTTTCCAGTCCACTGCACTCCATTCCTCTACACTCCACTCCACTAAACTCCATTTCACTCCATTCCTTTCCACCGCACTCCATTCCACTCTACTTCTTTCCTCTTCCTTACACTTCACTCCACTCCACTCCATTCCACTCCATTCCACTCCATTCCACTCCATTCCTGTCCATTCCACTTCATTCCATTCCACTCCACTCCATTGCAATCCATTCCCTCCCATTGCCCTCCACTTCACTGCACTCCACGCCATTCAACTCCATTCCACTCCATTCTATTCCACTCCATTCGACTCCAATCCATTCCATTCCATTCCATTCCACTCCATGCCAGTACAGTCCCCTCCATTCTACTCCACTACACTCCATTCCTTTCCAGCCCTCTCTACTCCATTCCACTCCCCTTCACTCCACTACACTCCAGTCCATTGAATTTCACTGAACTTCATTCCATTCAATTCCATTCCACTCCATTCAACTGCACTCCATTCCACTCTATTCCTCTCCATTCCAGTCTACTCCACTCCATTCCATTCCATTCCATACCACTGCAAGCCACTCCATTCCATTCTATTCCATTGCACTCCGCTCAACTACATTCCACTCCACTGAATTCCACTCCATTCCTCCCCAATGCACTCCATTCCACTCCACTACATTCCACTCCACTCCACTTCATTCCATTCCATACCATTTCTTTGCACTCCACACAATTCCATTCCATTCCACTGCTCTACACTCTAATCCATTCCATTCCTTTACACTCCACTCCACTCTTCTCCATTCCATTCGAATCCCTCCCAGTCCAATCCATTCCATTCCACTCCACTTCACTCCACTGCACTCCATTTCATTCCACTCCATTCCATTCCAATAAATTCCACTCCATTCGACTTCACTCCATTCAACTCCATTCCACTCCACTCACCTCCATTACAGTCCACTCTACTCAAATCCATTCATTTCCATTCCACTGCAATCCACTCTTCTCCATTCCATTCAATTCCATTCCGCTCCACTGCTGTCTATTCCACTCCACTCCACTCCATTTCACTCCTCTCCATTCCATTCCATTCCAATCCACCCTATTGAATTCCAATCCATTCTATTCCACCACTCCCAATTTCATTCTAATCCTTTCCATTCCACTACACCCCTTTCTACTCCACTCCATTCCACACCACTCTACTCTACTCAATTCCATGACATTGCATTTAATTCCACAACATTCCATGCTATTCCATGCATTCCATTCCATTCCATTCCACTCCACTCCACTCCACTCTAGTAAATAATTCCACTCCACTCCACTCCACTCCTCTCCACTCCAGTAAATTTCATTCCATTCCATTCCATTCCATTTCACTCCAATCCATTCCATTCCACTCCACTCGACTCCATTCCATTCCATTCCACTCCATTCCATTCCATTCTACTCCATTCTATTCCATTTCATTCATGTTCCCTACCACTCCATTCCAATCAATTTCATTCAATTCTATCCATTTCCCCTCTGTTCCACTCCACTCCACTCCACTCCAGTCGAATCAACTCCCTTACATTCCACTCCACTCCACTCCACTCCTCAACATTCCATTCCACTCCATTCCACTCTTCTCAATTCCATTCCACTCCACCCCATTCCATTGCTCTCCATTCCATTCCTCTCCTCTCCACTGCACTCCACTGCACTCCACTCCCCTCAATTTCATTCAACTCCACTCAACTCCACTCTGACCCATTCCACTCCATTCCACTGCACTCCACTGTATTCCACTCCACTCCACTCCATTACACCCCACTCCACTCTTCCATTCCTTTCCATTCCATTCCAGTCCATTTCATTCCCCTCTACTGCATTCTACTCCAGTCCACTCCACTCCACTCCATTCCATTCTATTCTATTCAACTCCATTCCACTACTCTCCACTCCATTCCACTCCACTCCACTCCATGCCTTTTCATTCCATTCCACTCCACTCTATACCACACCACCCCACCCCATTCCACTCAACTCTTCTCCATTCAGTTCAACTCCACTCCAATCCATGACCCTCCACTCCACTCTATTCCACTCCACCCCACTCCATTCCATTCCATTCCACTCCATTCCATTACATTACATTTCCTTCTACTCCGTTCTACTCCAGTCCATTCCACTCCACTCCATTCCATTTCATTCCATTGAACTCCATTGCACTACACTCCACTCCATTCAGCACAACTCCACCCCATTGCACTCCCCTCCACTCTCTTCCATTCCACTCCACTCCACTCTCTTCCATTCCACTCCACTCCATTCCATTCCAATCTTCTCCATTCCAGTCCACTTCATTCCACTCTACTCCACTCCGTTCCACTCCACTCCACTCTACAGGACTCCACTCCATTCCATTCCAGTTAATTGCATTCCATTCTGCTCCATTCCATTCCATTCCACTCCACTACATTCCAGTCCTTTCCATTCCATTCTGCTTCATTCCTCTAAAATCCACTCCATTCCTCTCCACTCCACTCCATTCCTCTCCACTCCACTGTATTCCATTCAATTCCATTCCATTCCAGTCCACTCGACTGCACTCCATTCCATTCAATTCCCACTCCATTACAGTCCATTCCGCTCCATTCCACTCTATTCCACTCCACTGCATTCAACTCCATTCCACTCCATTCAATTCCACTGCATTCCTTTCCACACCATTCCTCCCCACTCCACTCCCTTCCACCAAGCTCCAATACATTCCATTACTTACCACTCCACTCCCCTCCTAGCAATTCCACTCCACTCCATTCCTGCACACTCCACTCCATTCTACTGTACTCCACTCCATTCAACTCCATTCCATTCCATTCTATTCCACTCCACCACACTCCATTCCATTCCTTTCCCTCCCACTGCCCTCCACTACATTCCAATACACTCCATTCTACTACATTCCCCTCCGTTCCATTCCATTCTATTCCATTCCTCTCCATACCATTTCGTTTCCTCCCATTGCCAGCCATTTCACTCGACTCCACTCCATTCAACTCCATTGCACTCCATTCAATTCTACGCCTTTCCAATCCACTCCATTCCCCTCTATTCCATTCTATTCCACTCCACTCCTTTCCACTCCACTCCACTGCATTCCATTCCATCCCAACGCAGTCCACTCCACTCTATTCTATGCCATTCGACTCGGCTCCACTCTATTCCACTCCACTGCATTCCACTCCATTCCTTTCCACTCCAGTCCATTGCACTCCAATCTATTCCATTGCACTCCACTTCACTCCACTCCGCTCAATTTCATTCCACTCCATTCCATTCCAATCCGTTCCACTCCATTCCACTCCATCTATTCCATGCCATTCCACTCCCTTCACCTCCCTTTCAGTCCACTCTACTCAACTCCATTCCATTCCATTACACTGTGATCCACTACACTCCATTCCAGTCAATTACACTCCTTTTCACTGCTCTCCATTCCACTCCACTCCACTCCATTCCACTCCACTCCATTTCATTGTATTCCAATCCACTCCACTGAATTCCAATCCATTCCATTCCACCACTTTCCATTGATTCCAATCTATTCCATTCCACTACACTCCGTTCTACTCCACACCACTCCACTCTACTCCATTCTGTGACACTGAATTCCATTTCACGACTTTCCATTGTATTCCACAGCATTCCATTCCATTCCACTCAACTCTCATCCAATCCACTCCAGTCAGGTAAATTCCACTTCAGTCCAATCCACTCCACTCCAGTCAATTACACTCCATTCCATACCATTCCATTCCACTCCACTCCATTCCATACCATTCCACTCCACTTTAATCCACTCCATTTCATTCCATTCCACTCCAGTTGACTCAACTCCATTCCATTCCACGCAACTGCTCTCCACTCCACTCCATTCCACTCCATTCGATTCAGTTCCACTCCATTCTATTCTATTTCATTAAATTATGTTCCCTTCCACTCCATTGCACTCCTTTGCACTCATTTCCTTTCCTTTCCTCTCCGTTCCTCTCCACTCCACTCAACTCCTCTCCACTACACTCCATTCCTTCCCACTACATTACTTTCCATTCCATTCCACTCCAATCCTCTCCATTCTATCTCACTCCATTCCATTCAATTCCACTCCACTCCACTCTATTCCACTCCACCCCACTCCATACCACTCCACTCTATTCCTCTCCATTCCTTTTCACTCCATTCCTCTCCACTCCTTTTCATTCCATTACATTCCATTCCATTGCACTCCATTTTTATCCATTCTGCTCTACTCCATTCCACTTAACTGCACTCCACTGCACTCCATTCCATTCCATTCCTTTCCATTCAACTCCATTCCACTCTATTCCACTCAATTCCACTCCACTCCATTCCATTCCATTCCATTGCATTCCACTCCACTCCATTCATCTCCACTCCACTCCATTCCACTCCACTCTACTGCATTCCATTCCACTTCACTCCATTCTAGTCCACTGCACTCCAATCCATTCCATTACATACCAATCCATTCCATTCCATTCCGAGCACTAAACTCCATTTCATTCCACTCCACTCCAGTCTATTCCATTCCATTCCATTCCATTCCACTCCATTCCATTTAATTCCATTCCACTCTATTCCATTCCATTCCATTCTATTCCAGTCCACTCCACTCCACTCCAATCCATTCCACTCCAACCCACTCCATTCCATTCCAATCCAATCCACTCAATAATATTCCACTACATTCCACTCCACTCCATTCCATTCTATTACTTTTCATTCCTCTCCACTCCTCTCCACTCCACTCCACTCCTTTCCAAGCCATTGCTTTCCACTCCAGTCCATTCCGTTCCATTCCTCTGCATTCCATTCCATTCCATTCCATTCCACTCCACTCCACTCTACTCCACTGGAATCCTTTCCTCTCATTTCTACTGCACTCCATTCCATTCCATACCTCTCCTTCCCATTTCATTCCACTGCATTCCATTCCATTCCACTCTACTCCTTTCCACTCCATTCCATTACAATCCACTCCATTCCATTCCATTCCTTTGCATTCCAATCCACTCCACTCCACTCCACCTCAACACGTTCCATTGCTCTTCACTGCACTCCACTCCACTGCTTTCCAGTCCACTCCATTCCATTCCATCCCTTTCGACTCCTCTATACTCCATTCCAATGCACTCCATTCCACTCCACTCCACTCCTTTCCATTCATTCCATTACATTCTCTTCCTCTGCATTCCATTCCATTCCACTTTACCCCATTCCACTCTTCTCCATTCCACTCCACTCTATTCCACTCCACTCCTCTCCATATCTTTCCATTCAACTCCATTCAACTCCACTCCATTCCACTCCACTCCACTACATTCTTTCCTTTCCAATCCACACCACTCCATTCCACTCCACTCCACTCCATTCCCCTCCAATCCACTCCATTCCATTCCAATCCACTCTATTCCATTTCACTCCAATCCATTCTAGTCCACACCACTCCATTCCACTACACTTCTTTCCATTCTATTCCATTCCACTCCACTCAAGTACATTCCATACCATTCTATTCCAATTCATTCCTCTCCACTCCACTCCACTCCATTCCACTCCACTGCACTCCATTCCACTCAATTCCATTCCTATCCACACCACTCCACTCCACCATTCTCGACTCCATTCCACTCTACTCCACTCCATTCCATTCCTATCCACTCCACTCCACTCCATCCCCCTAGACTCCATTGCACTCCACTCCACTCCATTCCAATCCATTCCACTCCACTTCACTTCACTATTCTCCATTCCATTCCATTCCATTCCATTCCATTCCTATTCTTTGCAGTCCATTCCACTGCATTCCACTCCACTCCACTCCATTGCACTCCATTCCCCTCTATTCCACTCCATTAAATGCAAGTCCATTCCATTCCATTCCATTCCATTCCAATCCACACCATTCCATTCAACTCCTTTCCCCTCCATTCCACCTTTGTGCTCTCCATTCCAGTACACTCTATTCCACTCCACTCTGCTCCATTCCATTCCATTGCTTTGCACTCCACTCAACTCCATTCAAGTTCATTCCACTCCATTCCATTGCATTCCACTCCACTCCACTCCATTCAAGTTGATTCCCCTCCATTCCATTCAATTCATGTCCACTGCATTGCATTCCATTCCACTGCATTCCACTCCACTCCACTGCACTCCACTACATTCCACTCCTTACCATTCCACTCCATTCCACTCCTTACCATTCCACTCCATTCCACTCCAATCTATTCAATTCCACTCCACACCACTCCACTCCACTCCATTCCATTTCACTCCATTCCACTCCACTCCATTCCATTCCAGTCAATTCCATACCATTCCATTCCACTCCATTCCACTCCACTCAATTCCACTGCATTCCATTGGACTCCATTCCACTACACTCCATTCCGTTGCACTCCACTCCATACCATTCCATGTCTCTCCATTGCACCTCAATTCACTCCATTCCTTTCCCGTCCACTCCATAACATTCCACTCCACTCCACTCCACTCCGGTCCATTCCATTCTACTCCATTCCTTTCCATTCAATTCCACTCCATTTCACTCCATTCAATTCTCTCCATTCCACTCCATTCCACTCCATTCCCTTCCATTCCACTCCATTCCATTCCCTTCCACTCCATGCCGTTCCAATCAACTCTACTCCACTAAACCCCTCTCCAACCCATTGAACTACATTCCAGTCCACTCCAATCCACTCCGCTCCAATCCATTTCACTGTTATCCATTCCAGTCCACTTTGCTCCATTCAATTCCATTCCACTCCACTCCACTGCATTCATATCCATTTCACTCATTCCACTCAACTCCACTCCATTCCATTCCATGGCTTTCACTTCACTGCACTCCTTTCCATTCCATTCCCCTCCATTCCATTCCATTCCCCTCCATTCCAGTCCATTCAACTCCACTCCACTCCTTTCCAGTCTATTCAACTCCATTTCTCACTAGTATATTCCCGTCTACTTCCCTCAACTTCATTCGATTCCATTCTATCCCACACCACTCCATTCCATTTCAGTCCATTCCATTCCATTCCACTGCACTACACTCCACTCCACTCCATTCCACTCCATTCCGTTGCACTCCACTTCACTCCATTTTTTTCGACTCCATTCCACTGCACTCCATTCCGTTCTATTCCACTCCACTCCACTCCAGTCGAGTACATTCGACTCCTTTCCACTCCACTCCACTCCATTCCATTCCTCTCCAGTCCAGTCCAGTCCATTCCGCACCATTCCACTCCACTCCCCTCTTCTCTAATCCACTACTTTCCATTCCACTCCATTCCACTCCACTTGACTCCATTCCATGCCACTAAATTCCATTCCATTCCTCTCCCCTCCTCTCTAATCCACTGCGTTCCATTACACTCCATTCCACTCCACTTGACTCCATTCCTTGCTGCTAAATTCCATTCCGTTCCGCCCCACTCTACTCCATTCCACTCCACTCCATTGCACTCCATTTCACTCCGTTCCACTCCACTCCACTCCACTCCACTCCACTCCACTCCATTCCATTCCATTCCACTGCAGTCCACTCCATTCCACTTCATTCCATTGCACTGCATTCTGCTCTAATCTATTTCATTCCATGCAATTCCATTCCATTCCATTCCACTCCATTCCTTTCCATTCCATTCCACTCCACTCCATTCCATTCAACTCCATTCCATTCCACTCCACTCTACTCCACGCCAACACCCTCCATTCCATTCCACTCCATTCCATTCCACTCCAAACTACTCCACCCACTGCATTACACTCCAGTCCATTCCAATCCATTCCACTCCTCTCTGATCCATTCCAGTCAATTCCATTACACTCCTCTCTGATTCATTTCATTCCATTCCATTACAATCAATTCCACTGCATTCCAATCTATTCCACTCCATTCCACTCCTGTCAACTCCTTTCCATTCCATTCCATTCCACTCTTTTCCTCTCCACTCCACTCCATTCCACTCCACTCTACTCCATTCCTTGTCATTCCAGTCCACTCCACTTCATTCGATTCCATTACACTACATTTCTTTCCATTCCACTCCATTCCAGTCGATTCCCCTCCACTACACTCTGTTCCAATCCATTCCACTCCATTCCACTCCACTCCACTCTACTTCACTCAACTCCATTCCATTCTATTCCATTCCACTACACTCCATGCCTTTCCAGTCCACTCCATTCCATTCCATTCCATTCCTCTGCACTATACTACAGTACTCTCCATTCCTGTTCATTCCATTGCAATCCACTGAACTCCACTCCATTACACTCCTTGCAACTCCATTCCTATCCCCTCAATTCCACTCCAATCCATTCTATTCCATTCCACTCCACTGAACTCCACTCCAGGCCATTCCTTTCCGTTCCACTCCACTCCCATCCATTGAATTCCATTGCACTCTTCTACACTCCACTCCAGTCCTTTCCGCACCATTCCACTACACTCAACTCCAGTCCACTCCACTCCAATACAGTGCTTTCCATTCCACCCCACTCCATTTCATTCCAGTTCCCTCCATTCCATTTCCATCCACTCCACACCACTCCATTCCATTCCACTCCATTCCATTCTACTCCATTGCACTCCACTCCACTCCATTCCATTCCATTCCTCTCCATTGGAATCCTTTGCACTCCATTCCATATCATTCCGTTCAATTCCACTCCGTTCCAACCCATTTCTTTCAATTTCATTCCACTCCACTCCATTCCACTCCACTTCACTCCCTTCCTTTCCACTAGATTACATTCCACTCCATTCCACTACACTCCACTCCATTCCACTCCATAACATTTCATTCCATTCCATTCCGCTCCACTCCACTCCATTCCACTCCATTCCACTCCATACCACTCCACACCATTCCATTATATTCCATTCAATTATACTCCATTCCATTCTACTCCATTACACTGAACTCCATTCCGCTCCAATCCCTTCCATTCCTTTCCATTCCATTCCACTCCATTGCATTCCATTCTACTCCACCCCTATCTATTCCATTCCCCTCCACTCCATTTCATTCCATTCCACTCCATTCCATTCCATTCCACTCTACTGCATTCCATTCCATTCCACTCTACTCCATTCCATTCCTTCACATTCCATTCCATTCCATTCAACTCCATTCCACCTCTACTCCACTCCATTCCACTCCACTCCACTCCACTCCATTCCATTGCATTCCATTCCATTAAACTCCATTCCATTCCAATCCACTCCATTCCAGTCCACACCACTCCATTCCATTCCATTTGTGTCCATTCCATTCCACTCCATTCCATATTACTAAACTCCACTCCGTTCCCCTCCACTCCATTTCATTCCATTCCATTCCATTCCATTCCAGTCCATTCCAGTTCGCTGCACAACATTCCACTACACTCCATTCTGCTCCACTCCACTGCAATCCATTCCATGTCATTGCATTCCAATCTATTCCATTCCTTTCCATTCCACTGCAATCCATTCCATTCGTTTGCACTCCACTCTACTCCACTCAGTTCCTCTCCATTCCATTCCTATCCATTATACACCACTCCGTTGCCTTCCACTCCACTGCACTCCTCTTCATTCCACTCTATTCCACTCCAATCCATTCTATTCCGTTCCATTACGTTCCACTCCTCTGCTCTACACGCTATTCCATTTCACTCAATTCCACTCTATTCCTCTTCACTTCACTCCATTCCTTGTCATTCCATTTCATTCTACTGCATTTCATTCCATTCTGCTCCACTCCATTCCATTCTATTACACTGCTTTCCAGTCCTTTCCACTCCATTCCACTCCATTCCATTCCATTCAATTCCACTCTATTCATTTCCACTCCCCTCTATTCCAGTCCACTCCACTCCATTACACTACATTCCATTCCACTCCAATCCATTCCATTCCACCCCACTGCATTCCATCAATTTCCATTCCACAGCATTCCCCTTAATCCACTCAACTTCATTCCATTTCACTCCATTCCACTGCCCTCCACTCCATTCCATTCCATTCTATTCCACTCCAATCCACTCCACTCCATTCCAATCCATTTCACTCCATTAGAGTCCACTGCAGTCCTGTCCTTTTCAATCCGTTGCATTCCACTGCACTCCACTACATTCCATTCCATTCCACATCACTTCCATTCCACTCCACTCCATTCCATTCCATTCTATTTCAGTACACTGCAGTCCACTTCATCCACTCCACTCAAATCCACTACACTCCATTGCATTCAACTCCGCTCAATTCAATCCAATTCCATTCCATTTCACTCCATTCCAGTCTACTCCATTTCATTCCACTCCACTCCACTCCATGACACTCCATTCCATTCAACTCCATTGCATTCCTCTCCTTTACACTCCACTCCACTCCTTTCCACTCCACTCCATTCCACTCCACTTCTGTCCACTGTATTCCAATCCAATCCATTCCATTCCAATCCACTCCACTCCATACCACTCCACACCATTCCTTTCCACTCCACTGCACTCTACTCTATTCCACTGCCCTCCATTCTACTCCACTCCGTTCCATTCCTTTCCATTCCATTCCACTCTACTCCATTCTACTCCACTCCAATCTATTACACTGCCATCCCCTCCATTCCATTCCTTTACATTCCATTGCACTCCATTCCATTCCATTCCACTATAATCCATTCCTCTCCACTTCATTCCACTCCACCCCACCCCATTCCATTCCATTCCATTCAACTCCATTCCAACTCTACTCCACTCCATTCCACTCCACTCCACATCAGTACATTGCATGCCATTCCTCTCCACGCTATTCCACTCCACTACAGTTCTTTCCTCTCCACTCTTTTCCATTCCATTCTATTCGATTCCACTTCTTTCACCCCACTCCGTTCCATTTCACTCCACTCCACTCCATTCCACGCCCTTCCATTCCATTCCAATCCATTCAATTTAACTCCACTCCATTCCATTCAACTCCAGTCCCTTTCATGCCTTTCAACTCCAATCCACTAAATTCCATGACATTCCATTCCTCTCCATTCCATTCCAGTCCCTGCCACTCCATTCCTTTTGATTCCACTTCATTCCGCTTCTTTCCACTCTTTTCCATTCCACTCCATTGCACTCCACTCCATTCAATTCCATTACACTCCACTTCACTCCACTCCATTCCATTCCACTCCCTCTCACTCTCCCCCATTCCTTTCCACTCCACTCCAGTCACTTCCACTCCACTTCACTCCACTCCATTGCATTATATTCCATTCAATTCCACTCCATTCCATTCCACTCCACTCCATTCCAGTCCACCCCACTCCATTCCCCTCCACTCCACTCCAATACATTCCATTCCACTCCACTACTTTCCATTCCACTCCACTCCATTCCATTCCATTGCATTCCACTGCACTCCACTTCATGCTCTCCACTTCACTCCATTTCACTCCATTCCACTCCCCTCCAATCCATTCCATTCCATTCCATTCCACTCCAATCCACTCCACTCTATTCCACTCCATTCCTCTCCGTTACAGTCCACTGCAGTCCAGTACTTTTCAATCCTTTGGATTCCACTTCAGTCCTCTCCGTTCCATTCCAATTCATTCCAGACCACTTCCATTCCAGTCCACTACATTCCATTCCAATCCATTGCATTCCTCTGCACTCCACTTCATCCACTCCACTCCATTCCACTCCACTCCATTGCATTCCACTCCGCTCAATTCCATTCAATTGCATTCCATTCAACTCCACACCATTCTATTCCACTCCATTCAACTCCACTCTTCTCTACTCCACTCCATTCAACTCCATTGCACTCCACTCCAATGCACTACATTCCTTTCCATTAAACTCCACTCCACTCCATTCCATAACAGTCCACTCCACTCTATTCCATTACACTCCCCTCCATTCTACTCCATTCCTCTGCATTCCAGTCCACCCTACTCCACTCCATTCCATTCCATGCCATTTTATTCCATTGAACTCCATTCCACTCCACTTCACTCCATTCCACGCCATTTTATTCCATTGCATTCCATTCCACTTCACTCCACTCCATTCCACTCCACTCCACTCCATTCCATGACATTCAATTCCATTCCACTTCATTATATTTCACTCCACTCCATTCCATTCCCCTTCACTCCTTTCCACTCAACTCCACTTCTTACAACTCAATTCCACTCCACACCACTCCACTCCATTGCACTCAATTCCACTCAACTCCATTTTTCCACTCCATTCCATTTCATTGCATTCCACTCCATTCAAATCGACTCGACTCCACTCCACTCCATTCCATTAAACTCCACTCCACTCCATTCCATTACAATCAATTCCATTCCACTGCATTATATTTCACTCCTCTCAATTCCATTCCACTCCACTCCTTTCCACTCTACTCCACTTCATTCCATTCAATTCCACTCCACTCCACTGCACTCTATTGCTCTCCATTCCACTCCTCTCCATTCTTTCCACTCCATTCCTTTCCATTCCATTCCACTCCATTCCAATCCATTCGAATCCACTCCACTCCATTCCATACAACCCCACTGCACTCCATTGCACTCCATTCCACTCCACTCTATTCCACTACATTCCCTTTCTTTCCAGTCCATTGCTCTCCACTCCACTGCATTGCTCTCCACTCCACTGCATTGCACTCCACTCCACTAAATTCCATTCCACTCCATTCCATTCTATTCCACTCCACTCCATTCGACTCAACTCCACTCCATTACACGCTACTACACTGCATTCCATTCTATTAGTTTCGATTCCATTCCATTCCATCCCACTCCATTCTATTCCATTCCATTCAACTCCACTCCACTCCACTCCACTAAATACTTCTCCAATCTACACCATTCCAATCCATTCCATTCCACTCCACTACATTGCACTTTACTCCATTCTAATCCACTCCACTCCACTCCATTACGTTACATTTCATTACATTTCACTCTATTCCATTCCATTCCACGACTTTCCATTCCACTCCACTCCATGCCATTAAACTCATCTCAATTCCGATTCCATTCCATTCCACTCCACTCCACTCCATCCCCTCAACTCCACACCTTTCCACTCCATTTCATTCCAGTCCATTCCACTTCAATCCATTCCATTGCTTTCCACACCACTCCACTCAATTCCATTGCATTCCACTCCACTCCACTCAATTTCATTCCATTCCATTCCATTCCGTTCCATTCCGTTCCATTCGGTTCCATTCCATTCCATTCCACTCAATTCCATTCTATTCAATCCTACTACAATGCAATCTATCCACTCAATTCCTGACCATTCCACTCCATTCAATTTCTAGTCCATTCCACTCCACTCCACTCCTCTCCAACACATTCCATTCCACTCCAATCCATTTCATTCCAGTCCACTCAATTCCATTCCATTCCTGTCCATTACACTCCACTACATCCACTCAATTCCACACCGTTCCACTCCTATGCATTCGAGTTCATTCCACTCCACTCCATTCCATTCCATTTCACTCCACTACACTCCATTCCACTCCACTCCATTCCTCTCCACTCTGCTTCATTTCATTCCATTCAATTCCTATCCACTACACTCCATTCCAATCCATTCCACTCATTCCAATCCACGGAACTCTATTCAATTCCATTGCACTTTATTCCACCACATTCCTTTCCACTACACTCTACTCCATTCCCCTACACTCCATTCCACTACACTCGATTCAATTCCACTGCACCCCACTCCACTGCACTCCATTCCCTTCCACTCCATTTCATTCCATTCCTTTGCACTATGGTACATTCCATTCCACTCCACTCCACTACATTCCATTCCACTCCAGTCCACTTCTTTAAACCCCACTCCAGTCCACTCCAGTCAATTTCATTACACTCTACTCCATTCCTTTCCACTCGATTCCACTCCACTCCTTTCCATTGCATTCCACTACATTCCTTTCCATTCACGGCCATTCCACGTCATTCCACTCCACTCCACTCCAATCCATTCCATTACGCTGCATTCCACTCCATTCCGCTCCATTGTACTCCATTCCACTCCACTCCTTTCCATTCCACTCCATTCCACTCCACTCCACTCCTTTTCATTACACTGCACTCCACTCCATTCCACTCCACTCCACTCCACTTCATTCCAGTTCACTCCGCTCCTTTCCATTCCATTCCACTCCATTCCACTCCACTGCATTCCACTCGATTCCACTCCATTCCACTCCATTCCAATCCACTCTACTCTGAACTCCATTTCACTGCAATTCACTGTACTCCATTCCATTCCATGCCATTCCACTCCACTCTATTCCATTCCACTCCAGTCTACTCCACTCCACTCCACTCCTTTCCATTCCACTATATTCCATTGCAATCCATTCCACTCCTCTCCAATTCACTCCACTCCACTCCGTGCCATTCCATTCCACTCCAATCCACTCTATCCCATTCCACTTCACTCCCTTTCATTCCTCTTCTTTCCAATGAAATCCACTCAACTTCACTCCACTACATTCCAATCCATGCCGTTACACTCCCTTCCACTCCACTCCATCCCATTCCATTCCACTTCACTATACTCTATTCCTCTCCACTCCTTTCAATACCATTCAACTCCATTCTATAACACTCCACTCCACTCCATTCCAATCCATTCCACAGCATTCCACTCCACTCCACTCCATTCCATTCCATTTCAATCCATTCTACTCCATTCAACTCCATTTAATTTCACTCCATTCCAGTCTATTTCACTCAATTCCTGTCCACTCCACTCCCCTCCGCTCCATAACATTCCATTCCACTGCATGCCACTCCAATCGATTTCAATCCATTCCGCTCCACTCCATTGTATTCCACTCTGCTGCACTACATTCCAATCAATTCCACTCCATTACACTCAACTCCACTCCATTCCATTTAATTCCTTTCCATTACATTTCATTCAATTCAACTTCTTTCCACTGAAATCCGGTCCATTCCATTCCACTCCACTCCACTCCATTCCATGCCATTCCATTCCATTCCAATCCATTACATTTCATTCCATTCCATTCCATTCCATTCTACTCCATTCCAGGCCGTTTCACTCCACTGCACTCCATTTCATGCCATTCCATTCCACTCAATTCTAGTCCATTCTACTCTATTCCAGTCCTCTCCACTCCATTCCACTCCATTCCCGTCTATTTCACTGCATTCAATTCCTCTCCATTCCACTCCATTTCATTCCATTGCATTACATTCCAATCCACTCCACTCTATTCCATTAAACGCCATTCCAGTCTAGTCCATTCCATTCCTCTCCACAGCACTCCATTCCACTCCATTCCATTCCTCTCCATTCCATTCCTTTCCATTCAACTCCACTCCAATCCTTTCCACTCCAATCCATTCCATTCCATTCCTTTTGCTTGCACTGCTCTCCACTCCACTACATTCCATTCCATTCCACTCCAATGCACTCCACTCCTCTTCATTCCACTCCACTCCTTTCCACTCCACTATATTCCATTCCATTCCTTTCCACTCGACTACATCCAGTCCAAACCACTCAATTCCACTCCACTCCTCTGCATTCTATTTCATTCCATTCTTCTCCATTGCAATCCATTCCACATACTCCACTCCACTAAGCTCCAATCCACTCCCCTCCATTCCATTCAATTCCATTCCTTTCAACTCCATTCAACAACACTCCACTGCATTCCACTCCACTCTATTCCATTTCATTCCATTCCATTCCAGTCCACTCCATTCCACTCCACTCCACCCCACTCTTCTTCAATCCACTCTGCTGTTCTCCACTCCATTTCATGCCATTCCACTCCACTCCATTCGATTCCACTCCACTCCTTTCCATTCGATTCCATTGAACAGATATACACTCCACTCAACTCCACTAAAATTCATTCCACTCCATTCCATTTCACACCATTTCACTCCAATCAATTACTTTCCATTCCACTCCACTTCACTCCAATCCATTCATTTACACTGCATTCCACTCAAATCCATTTCATTCCACTCCATTCCATTCCCTTCCATTCTACTCCATTCGATTCCATTACACTCCACTCCAAAACATAACATTCCACTCCACTCTATTCCACTCCTCTCCACAACACTCCACTCCATTCCACTCCATTCCATTCCACAATACTATATTCCGTTCCATTCCATTCCACTCCATTCCACTCCAGTACATTCCACTCCCTTCCACTCCATTCCAGTCCACTGCACTGCATCTCTCTGCATTGCATTCCATTGCACTGCACTTCACTCCTTTCCATTCCAATCCATTACACTACACTCCATTCCTGTCCACTCCACTCCACTGCACTCCATTGCATTTAGTTCCACCTCATTCCATTCCAATCAATTCCACTCCACTGCACTCCATTCCATTTAATTCCACCCCATTCCATTCCCTTCAATTCCACTCCATTCCACTCCATTCCAATCCACTCCATTCCATTCCATTCCACTCCACATCTTTCCAGGCCAATCCTTTCCATTCCACTCCACTCCAATCCACTCCATTCCATTGCACTCCATTCCACTCCACACCTTTCCATTCCACTCCATTCCATTCCATACAATTGCATTGCATTCCTTAACACTCCACTCCACTCCATTTCATTACACTCCACTCCACTACATTCCACTCCACTCCACTACACTCCATTCCACTTCACTCCAATACATTCTACTCCATTCCACTCCATTCCACTCCTTTCCATTCCACTCCATTCCTCTCCACTCCACTCCATTCCACTCTACTCCATGACATTCCATTCCACTCCACTCCACTCCATTCCCTTCCACTCCACTCCATTCCATTCCCCTTCATTCCACTGCACTACACTCTACTTCACTCCACTCCATTCCAATCCATACCATTCCATTCCATTCCACTCCACTCCATTCCATTCCATTCCACTTCACTAAACTCTATTCCTCTCCCCTCCTTTCAACTCCATTAAACTACATTGCATTACACTCCACTCCACTCCATTCCAATTCATTCCACCCCATTCCACTCCATTCCCTTCCTTTCCGTTATATTTCAGTCAATTCCACTCCATTCCACTCCACTCCATTTCACTCCTTTGTACTCTATTCCACTGCATTCCACTCCACTCCATTTCCCTCCCTTCCACTCACTTCCACTCCATTCCACTCCACTCCATTTCACTCCCTTGCACTATCTTCCCCTCCATTCCATTTCACTCCCTTGCACTCTCTTCCCCTCCATTCCAGTCCACTCCACTCCACTCTAGTCCATAACATGCCGTTCCACTGCACACCACTCCAGTCTATTCCAATCGATTCTGCTCCACTCCATTGCATTCCACTCCACTCCACTACATTCCAATCAATTCCATTCCAATACACCCCACTCCACTACATTCCATTAAATTTCTTTCCATTCCATTACATTCCTTTTCACTGCAATGCAATCCATTCCACTCCAATCCACTCCATTCCATGCCATTCCATTCCATTCCAATCCATTTCATTTCATTTCACTCCATTCCTTTCCACTCTACTCCATTCCAGGCCTTTGCACTACACTGCACTCCACTTCACTCCATTCCATTACACTCCATTCCATTCCATTCCACCCCATTACAGTCCACCCCACTCCATTCGACTCCATTTCAGTCCTTTACACTCCATTCCATTCCGTTCCACTACACTCCGGTTTCTTCCATTCCATTACACTCCTTTCCTCACCACTCCTCTCCATTCCACTCCATCCCTTTCCATTACATTCCATTTCGTTCCACTTCACTGCACTCCAATCCACTACCCTCCTTTCTACTCCACTGCACTCCACTCCACGGCATTCCACTCCACGCCACTCCACTCCATTCTATTCCACTCCATTCCTTTACACTCCATTCCTCAATACTCCACTCCATTCCACTCCATCCCAATCTATTACGTTCCATTTCATTCCACTCCTCTCCATTCCACTCCACTCCACTCCATTCCATTCCACTCCACTCTGTTCAATTCCATTCCATTCCCCTCCACTCCATTACAATCCACTCCCCTCAATTCCACTCCACTCCACTCCATTCCATTACATTCCTTTCCATTCCGCTCCATTTCTTCCACTCCATTCCATTCCATTCCACTGCATTTCATTCCACTCAACTGCATTTCATTCCTTTTCATCCAAATGCACTCCACTCCACCCCACTCCACTTCATTCCAATCCATTCCATTCCACTCCATTCCTCCCCAATGCATTCCATTCCATTCCACTTCAGTCCACTCCAATCCTCTCCATTCCATTGCACTCCACTCCGCTATATTCTATTCCACTCCACTCCACTTAATCACAATCCATTCCACCCTATTCCATTCCACTCTCCTACATTCCATTCCATTTCATACCATTCCACTCTCCTATATTCTATCCCATTTCATATCATTCCACTGCATTCCACTCCACTCCATTCCACACCATTCCACTCCATTCCTTTCCACTCCAATGTAGTCCACTTATCTGCATTCCACTCCAATGTACTCCACTCATCTGCATTCCACTCCACTCCATTCCTCTCCACTACATGCCATTCCATTACACTCCACTCCACTCCAAGCCACTCCATTTCATTCCATTCCATTGCACTCCATCCCATTCCATTCCATTCCACTCAATTCCATTCCATTCCACTCTATTATATTCCACTTGACTCCATTGCACTCCACTCCTTTCCATTGCCTTCCATTCAACTCCATTCCACTCTACTCCACTACATGCCACTCCATTCCACTCCACTCCATTCCATTCCCTTCAACTCCACTCCACTCTGCTCCATTCCATTCGATTCCATTCCAATCCATTGCACTCCATTTCAATCCATTCCACCCATTCCACTCAACTCAATTCCATTCCCTTTAATTCCATTAAACTGCATTGCATTCCACTGCACTCCACTACAGTCCAGTGCACTCCACTCCAGTCCACTGCACTCCATTCCACTCCACTCCACTCCACTCCATTCCACTCGATTCCATTCCATTCCACTCCACTCCATTCCATTCCATTCAACTGCACTCTACTGCCATCCACTCCACTTCTATGCATTACACTCCATTCCATTCTACTCCATTCCTCTCCACTCCATTCCATTCCACTCCATTCCTCTCCACTCCATTCCATTCCACTCCACTCCACTAAATTGCACTCCATTCCATTCCACTCCACTCTATTACAATCCAATCCATTCCATTGCACTCCATTCCAGTCCACTCCACTCCACTCCACTCCATTCCATTCCACTCCACTCTATTCCAATCCAATCCATTCCATTGCACTCCATTCCAGTCCACTCCACTCCACTCCACTGCACTGCACTCCATTCTATTCTTCCACTCCACTCCATTCCATTGCATTCTACTCCATTCCATGACATTGCTTTCCATTCCACTCCACTCCATTCCCCTCCGGTCTATTACACTCAACTCCATTCCATCAAATCCATTCCATGACACCCCACGAATCTCCACTCCACTCCATTCCAATCCGTTCCATTCCATTTCGCTCCAATCCACTGCACACCAGTCAAATCCACTCCACTCCATTCCATTCTACTCCATTCTACTCCTTTTCTTTCCACTTTACTCCAATCCACTCTACTCCACTCCATTACACACCACTCCATTCCATTCCACTCCATTAGATTCCACTCCAGTCCACTCCATTCCATTCCATTCCACTCCATTCCATTCCATTCCATTTCACTTCATTGAATTCCATTCCACACCATTGCCGTACATTCCATTCCATTCCACTTAACTCCACTCAATTATATTCCACTCCATTCCACTGCATTCCATTCCACTCTGTTCCACTCGACTCCATTCCATTCCATTCCAATAACTGCAATCCAATCCATTCCATTTCATTCTGCTCCATTCAGTCCGATGCTATCCCTCTCCACGCAACTCCAATCCATTCCACTGCACTCCATTCCCTTTCAATCCATTCCGTTCCACTCCACTCAGTTTCGTTCCACTCCACTCAGTTTCATTCCACTCCACTCCAATCCATTCCACTCCACTCCAGTCCATTCCATTCCATTCTACTCCATTCCAATCCATTCCTCTGCATTAGATTCCATTCCACTACATTCCAGTCCGCAACACAGCTTTCCACTGTACTCCACTCCACTCCGCTACACTCCACTCCATTCCATGCCATTTCATTCCACTCCACTCCATTCTATTCCATTCCCTTTCATTCCATTCCGTTCCATTTCACTTCATTCCACTCAAATCCACTCCATTCCATTACATTCCTTTCCACTCGACTCCATTCCATTCCAATCCTTTCCACTCCACTCCACTCCATTCCACTCCATTCCATTCCATTCCATTCCACTCCATTCCATTCAGTTCCACTCTTCTTCATTCTACTTCAGTCAAATCCACTCCAATACATTCCATTTCTATCCATTCAACTCCATACCTCTCCACTCCAATACATTCCATTTCTATCCATTCAACTCCATACCTCTCCACTCCACTCAATTCAACTCCAGTCCACTCCATTCCATTCCATTCTATTCCACTCCACTCCAGTCTACTCGACTCCACTCCATTCAACTCCACTCCATTCCATTAAATTCGAATCCATTCCACTCCATTCCATTCCACTCCACTACATTCCATTACACTCTAATCCTTTTCACTCTATTGCACTCCACTCCTCTCCACTCACCTCCATTCCATTCCATTCCACTCCACTCCATTCCCCTCCAATCCATTCCATTGCACATCATTCCTGTTCCCTCCACTCAACTCCACTCCACTGCACTCCACTCCATTCTATTCCTTTCCACTCCACTCCACTCCACTGTGTTCTACTCCATTCCATGACATTCCTTTCCACTCCTCTCCATTCCACTCCACTCCATTCCACTCCACTCTATTACACTCAACTCCACTCCATCAAATCCATTCCATGACAACCCATCAATCTCCACTCCTCTCCATTCCAATCCATTTCATTCCATTTCACTCCAATCCACTGCACTCCACTCATATCCACTCCACTCCACTCCATTCCATTCTACTCCATTCTACTCCGTTTCTTTCCACTTTACTCCAATCCACCCAACTCCACTCCATTACACCCCATTCCATTCTATTACACTCCATTAGATTCCACTCCATTCCATTCCATTCCATTTCACTTCATTCAATTCCATTCCACACCGTTCCCGTACTTTCCACTCCATTCCACTTAACTTCACTCAATTATATTCAACTCCATTCCACTGCATTGCATTCCACTCTATTCCACTCGACTCCATTCCATTCCCTTCCAAACCACTCCACTCCAACCCATTACATTTCATTCTGCTCCATTTAGTTCGATGCCATTCCTCTCCATGCCACTTCTATCCATGCCATTGCACTCCAT
This sequence comes from Pongo abelii, assembly GCF_028885655.2. Taxonomy (NCBI): domain Eukaryota; kingdom Metazoa; phylum Chordata; class Mammalia; order Primates; family Hominidae; genus Pongo; species Pongo abelii. The sequence continues at coordinate 3,977,631 of NC_071999.2, forward strand.
TCCCTTTCATCCCTTTCCATTCCACGCCACTCAGTTTCATTCCACTCCACTCCACCCTATTCCACTCCAGTCCATTCCATTCTATTCCATTCTATTCCACTCCACTCCATTCCTCTGCATTGGATTCCAATCCACTATGTTACAGTCTGCAACACTCCTTTCCACTCTACTCCACTCCACTCCACTCCACTGCACTACATTCCATACCATTCCATTCCACTCCACTACATTCTATTCCATTCCCCTTCATTCCATTCCCTTACATTCAACTTTCAACACTCAACTCCACTCCATTCCATTCCATTCCTTTCCACTCAACTCTATTCCATTCCAATCCCTTCCACTCAACTCCACTCCATTCCACTCCATTCCATTCCATTCCATTCGACTCCATTCCATTCCATTCCACTCTTCTCCATTCTACTCCGGTCAAATCCATTCCACTACATTCCATTTCTTTCCATTCAACTCCATTCCTCTCCACTCCACTCAATTCAACTCCAATCCACTCCATTCCATTCCATTCTATTCCACTCCACTCCATTCTAATCGACTCCACTACATTCAACTCCACTCCATTCCATTACATTCGACTCCATTCCCCTCCTTTCCATTCCACTCCAAACCATTCCATTCCACTCCACGCCATTTCACTTCGTTCCACGCCACTCCTCTCCACTCAGCTTCATTCCATTCCATTCCACTCCAATCCATTCCACTCCAATCCATTCCATTGCACTCCATTCCAGTCCACTCCACTCCACTCTACTCCACTTCACTCCACTCCATTCCATTCCTTTCCACTCCACTCCATTCCATTGCATTCTACTCCTTTCCATGACATTGCTTTCCACTCCACTCCATTCCGCACCACTCCATTCCACTCCACTCTATTACAGTCAACTTCATTCCATCAAGTCCATTCCATGATACCAGTCCAATCTCCACTCCACTCCATTCCAATCCATTTCATTCCATTTTGCTCCAATCCACTGCACTCCACTCAAATCCACTCCACTCTATTCCATTCTACTCCATTCTACTCCTTTTCTTTCCACTTTACTCCAATCCACTCAACTCCACTCCATTACACCCCACTCCATACCGTTCCACTTCACTAGATTCCACTCCAGTCCACTCCATTCCATTCCATTCCACTCCATTCCATTCCATTCCATTTCACTTCATTCAATTCCATTCCACACCATTCCCGTACATTCCACTCCATCCCACTGAACTCCACTCAATTATATTCCTCTCCATTCCACTACATTCAATTCCACTCTATTCCACTCGACTCCATTCCATTCCGTTCCAATCCACTCCACTCCAATCCATTCCATTTCATTCTGCTCCATTCAGTTCGATGCCATTCCTCTCCACGCCACTCCAATCCATTCCACTGCACTCCATTCCCTTTCATTCCATTCCATTACACTCCACTCAGTGTCATTCCACTCCACTCCACTCCATTCCACTCCACTCTACTCCCTTCCAATCCATTCTATTCCATTCCACTCCATTTCTCTGCATTAGATTCCATTCCACTACATTCCAGTCCACAACACTTCTTTCCACTCTACTCCACTCCACTCCACTCCACTCCATTCCTTGCCATTCCATTCCACTCCACTCCATCCTATTCCGTTCCCCTTCATTCCATTCGATTCTATTCCACTTCACTGCACTCAAATCCATTCCATTCCATTCCATTCCTTTCCACTCTACTCCATTCCATTCCAATCCTTTCCACTCCACTCCACTCCATTCCACTGTATTCCATTCCACTCTTCACCATTCTACTCCAGTCAAATCCATTCCACTACATTCCATTTCTTTCCATTCAACTCCATTCCTATCCAATCCACTCAATTCAACTGCATTCCACTCCATTCCATTCCATTCTATTTTACTCCACTCCGTTCTACTCGACTCCACTACATTCAAATCCACTCCATTCCATTATATTCGATTTCATTCCACTCCATTCCATTCCACTACACTCCATTCCAATCCACTCCTCTCCATTCCACTCCAATCTATTCCATTGCACTCCTTTCCTGTCCACTCCACTCCACTGCACTCCACTCCATTCTATTCCTTTCCACTCCAGTCCATTCCATTGCATTCTAGTCAATTCCATGACATTCCTTTCCACTCCACTCCACTCCACTCCATTCCACTCCACTCTATTACACTCAACTCCATTCCATCAAATCCATTCCATGACACCCCACCAATCTCCACTCCACTCCATTCCAATCCATTTCATTCCATTTCGCTCCAATCCACTGCACTCCACTCAAATCCACTCCACTCCATTCCATTCTACTCCATTCTACTCCGTTTCTTTCCACTTTACTCCAATGCACTCAACTCCACTCCATTACAACCCACTATATTCCATTCCACTCCATTAGATTCCACTCCAGTCCACTCCATCCCATTCCATTCCACTCCATTCCATTCCATTCCATTTCACTTCATTCAATTACATTCCACTCCATTCCCGTACATTCCACTCCATTCCACTTAATTCCACTCAATTATATTCCACTCCATTCCACTGCGTTCCTTTCCAGTCTATTCCAATGGACTCCACTCCATTCCGTTAAAATCCACTCCACTCTGATCCGTTCCATTTCATTCTGCTCTATTCAGTTCGATGCCATTCCTCTCCACGCCACTCCAATCCATTCCACTGCACTCTATTCCCTTTCATTCCATTCCATTCCACGCCACTCCAGTCCATTCCATTCCATTCTGTTCCATTCCCCTCCATTCCTCTGCATTAGATTGCATTCCACTACATTCTACTCCGCAACACTCCTTTCAACTCTACTCCCCTTCACTCCACGACACTCCACTACATTCCATGCCATTCCATTCCACTCCAGTCGATTATTTCCCATTCCCCTTCATTCCATTCCGTTCCATTCCACTTCACTCCACTCAAATCCACTCCATTCCATTCAATTCCTTTCCACTCAACTCCATTCCATTCCAATCCTTTCCACTCCACTCCACTCCATTCCACTCCATTCCATTCCAATCCATTCCTCTCCATTCCATATCATTCCACTCTTTTCCATTCTACTACAGTCAAATCCATTCCACTACTTTCCATTCCTTTCCATTCAACTCCATTCCTCTCCACTCCACTCCATTCAACTCCAGTCTACTCCATTCCATTCCATTCTATTCCACTCCACTCAATTTTACTCGACTCCTCTCCATTCAACTGCACTCCATTCCTTAACATTTGATTCCATTCCAATCCATTCCATTCCATGCCAATCCGTTCCATTCCACTCCACTCCATTTCTCTCCTTTCAGCTCCACTCCTCTCCACTAAACTCCATTCCATTCCATTCCACTCCAATCCATTCCACTGCAATCCATTCCATTGCACTCCATTCCAGTCCACTCCACCCCACTCCACTCCACTGCACTCCACTCCATTCTATTCCTTTCCACTCCACTCCATTCCATTGCATTCTACTCCATTCCATGACATTGCTTTACACTCCACTCCATTCCACTCCACTCTATTACACTCAACTCCATTCCATGAAATCCATTCTATGACACCCCACCAATCTCCACTGCACTCCATTCCAATCCGTTTCATTCCATTTCGCTCCAATCCACTGCACTCCACTCAAAACCACTCCACTCCTTTCCATTCTACTCCATTCTACTCCGTTTCTTTCCACTTTACTGCAATCCACTCAACTCCACTCCGTTACACTCCACTCCATTCCATTCAACTCCATTAGATTCCACTCCAGTCCACTCCATTCCATTCCATTACACTAAATTTCGTTCCATTTCGTTCCACTTCATTCAATTCCATTCCACACCGTTCCCGTAGATTCCACTCCATTCCAATTAACTCCATTCAGTTATATTCCACTCCATTCCACTGCATTCCATTCCACTCTATTCCACTCGACTGAATTCCATTCCGTTCCAATCCACTCCACTCCAGCCCATTCCATTTCATTCTGCTCCATTCAGTTCGATGCCATTCCTCTCCACCACACTGCAATCCATTCCACTGCACTCCATTCCCTTTCATTCCATTGCATTCCACTCCACTCAATTTCATTCCACTCCACTCCTCTCCATTCCACTACACTCCAGTCCATTCTATTCCATTCTATTCCATTCCACTCCATTCCTCTGCATTAGTTTCCATTCCACTACATTCAAGTCCGCAACACTCCTTTCCACCCTACTCTACTCCGCTCCACTCCACGACACTCCACTCCATTCCATGCCAATCCATTCCACTCCACTCCATTCTATTCCATTGGCCTTCATTCCATTCCATTACATTCCACTTCACTTCACTCAAATCCACTTCATTCCATTCAATTCCTTTCCACCCAACTCCATTCCATTCCAATCCTTTACACTCCACTCCACTCCATTCCACTCCATTCCATTCCACTCCATACCATTCCATTCCACTCTTCTCCATTCTACTCCAGTCACATCCATTCCACTACAATCCATTTCTTTCCATTCAACTCCATTCCTCTCCACTCCACTCAATTCAACTCCAGTCCACTCCATTCCATTCCATTTTATTCCACTACACTCCATTCTACTCCACCTCACTCTATTCAACTCCACTCCATTCCATTACATTTGATTCCATTCCACTGCATTCCATTCCACTCCACTCCATTCCATTCCACTCCATTGCATGCCATTCCACGCCACTCCTCTCCACTCACCTCCATTCTATTCCATTCCACTCCACTCCGTTCCTTTCCAATCCATTCCATTGCACTGCATTCCAGTTCACTCCACTCCACTGTACTCCACTCCACTCTATTCCTTTCCACTCAACTCCATTCCGTTTCATTCTACTCCATTCGAGGACATTCCTTTCCACTCCACTCCATTCCACTCCACTCCTTTCCACTCCACTCTATTACACTAAACTCCCTTCCATCAAATCCATTCCATGGCATGCCACCAATATCCACTCCACTCCATTCCAATCCATTTCATTGCCTTTCGCTCCAATCCACTGCACTCCACACAAATCCACTCGACTCCATTCCATTCCACTCCGTTCCACTCTGTTTCCTTCCACTTTACTCCAATCCACTCATCTCCACTCCATTACACCCCACTCCATACCATTCCACTCCATTAGATTCCACTGCAGTCCATTCCGTTCCATTCCATTCCACTCCATTTCATTCCATTCCATTTCACTTAATTCAATTCTATTCCACACCATTCCCGCACATTCCACTCCATTCCACTTAACTCCACTCAATTATATTCCACTCCATTCCAGTGCATTCCATTCCACTCTATTCCACTCGACTCCTTTCCATTCTGTTCCAATCAACTCCACTCCAATCCATTCAATTTCATTCTGCTCCTTTCAGCTCGATGCCTTTCCTCTGCACGCCACTCCAATCCTTTCCACTGCACTCCATTCCCTTTCATTCCATTCCATTACACTCCACTCAGTGTCATTCCACTCCACTCCACTCCACTCCATTACACTCCACTCTACTCCCTTCCAATCCATTCTATTCCATTCCACTCCATTTCTCTGCATTAGATTCCATTCCACTACATTCCAGTCCACAACACTCCTTTCCACTCTACTCCACTCCACTCCACTCCACTCCATTCCTTGCCATTCCATTCCACTCCACTCCATCCTATTCCATTCCCCTTCATTCCATTCCATTCCATTCCATTTCACTCCACCCAAATCCACTCCATTCCATTCAATTCCTTTCCACTCTACTCCATTCCATTCCAATCCTTTCCACTCCACTCCACTCCATTCTACTCCATCCCATTCCAATCCATTCCACCACATTACATTCTCTTCCACTCTTCTCCATTCTACTGCAGTCAAATCCATTCCACTACATTCCATTTGTCTCCATTCAACTCCATTCCTCTCCACTCCACTCAATTCAACTCCAATCCACTCCATCCCATTCCATTCTATTCTACTCGACTCCACTCCATTCAACTCCAATCCATTCCATTTCATTCGACTCCATTCCACTCCATTCCACTCCACTCCACTCCACTCCATTCCACTCCACTCCATTTCACTCCATTCCACGCCACTTCTCTCCACTCAATTCCCTTCCATTCCTTTCCACTTCACTTCATTGCACTCCAATCTATTCCATTGCACTCCATTCCAGTCCAATCCACTCCACTCCACTTCTCTGCACTGTACAACATTCTATTCCTTTCCACTCCACTCCTTTCCATTGCATTCCACTCCATTCCATGATATTCCTTTGCACTTCACTACATTCCACTCCACTCCATTCCACTCCTCACTATTACACTCAACTCCATTCCATCAAATCCATTATATGACACCCCACCAATCTCCACTCCACTCCATTCCAATTCTTTTCATTCCATTTCGCTCCAATCCACTGCACTCCACTCAAATCCACCCCACTCCTTTCCATTCTACTCCATTCTACTCCGCTTCTTTCTACTTTACTCCAATCCACTCAAGTCCACTCCATTACACCCCACTCCATTCCATTCCATTCCATTAGATTCAGCTTCAGTCCAATCCAATCCATTACATTCCACTCCATTCCATTCCATTTCACTTCATTCAATTCCATTCCACACCGTTCCCGTACATTCCACACCATTCCACTTAACTCCACTCAATTATATTTCACTCTATTCCACTGCTTTCCTATCCACTCTATTCCACTCGACTCCATTCCATTCCATTCCTAGCCACTCCACTCCGATCCATTCCATTTCATTCTGCTCCATTCAGTTCGATGCCATTCCTCTCCACGCCACTCCAATCAATTCCACTGCACTCCATTCCCTTTCATTCCATTCCATTACACTCCACTCAGTTTCATTCCACTCCACTCCAGTCCATTCCACTCCACTCCAGTCCATTCCATTCTATTCTATTCCATTCCACTCCATTCTATTCCATTCCACTCCATTCCTCTGCATTAGATTCCATTCCACTACATTCCAATCCGCAATACTCCTTTCCACTCTACTCCACTCCACTCCACTCGTCTCCACTCCTTTCCATGCCATTCCATTCCACTCCACTCCATTCTATTACAATCCCCTTCATTCCATTCCGTTCCATTCCACTTCTCTCCACTCAAATCCACTCCATTCCATTCTATTCCTTTCCAATCAACTGTATTCCATTCCAATCTTTTCCACTCCTCTCCACTCCATTCTACTCCATCCTATTCCATTCCATTCCACTACATTCCACTCTTTCCATTCTACTCCAGTCAAATCTATTCCACTACATTCCATTTCTTTCCATTCAACTCCATTCCTCTCCACTCCTCTCAATTCAATTCCAGTCCACTCCATTCGACTCCATTCCATTTCACTCCACTCCATTCCATTCCACTCCACTCCATTTCACTCCATTCCACGACACTCCTCTCCACTCAACTCCATTCCGTTCCAGTCCACTCCACTGCACTCCACTGCACTCCACTCCATTCTATTCCTTTCCACTCCACTCCATTCCATTGCATTCTACTCCATTCCATGACGTTCCTTTACACTCCACTCCATTCCACTACACTCCATTCCACTCCACTCTATTACTATCAACTCCATTCCATCAAATCCGTTCCATGACACTCCACCAATCTCCACTCCACTCCATTCCAATCCATTAAATTCCATTTCGCTCCAATCCACGGCACTCCACGCAAATCCGCTCCACTCCATGCCATTCTACTCCATTCTACTCCGTTTCTTTCCACTTTACTCCAATCCACTCAAATCCACTCCATTACACCCCACTCCATTCCATTCTACTCTATTAGGTTCCACTCCAGTCCACTCCATTCTATTCCATTCCACTCCATTCCATTCCATTCCATTTCACTTCATTCAATTCCATTCCACACCATTCCCGTACATTCCACTTCATTCCACTTAACTCCACTTAATTATATTCCATTGCATTCCATTCCACACTATTCCACTCATCTCCTTTCCCTTCCGTCACTATCCACTCCACTCCTATGCATTCCATTTCATTCTGCTCCATTCAGTTCGAGGCCATTCCTCTCCACACCACTTCAAACCATTCTACTGTACTCTATTCCTTTTCATTCCATTCCCTTCCACTACACTCAGTTTCGTTCCACTCCACTCTATTCCATTCCACTTCACTCCAGTCCCTTACATTCCATTCCATTCCACTCCATTCTTCTGCATTAGATTCCATTCCGCTACATTCCAGTCCACAACACTCCTTTCCACTCTACTCCACTCCACTCCACTCCACTCCACTCCACACCATTTGCTGCCATTCCATTTCACTCCACTCCATTCTATTCAATTCCCATTCATTCCATTCGCTTCCATTCCACTTCACTCCACTCAAATCCACTCCATTCCATTCCATTCATTTCCACTTAACTCCATTCCATTCCAATTCTTTCCACTCCAATCCACTCCATTCCACTCCATTCCATTCCACTCCATTCCATTCCATTCCACTCTTCTCCATTCTACTCCAGTCAAATCCATTCCACTACAATCCATTTCTTTCCATTCAACTCCATTCCTCTCCACTCCACTCAATTCAACTCCAGTCCACTCCATTCCATTCCATTCTATGCCACTGCACTCCATTCTACTCGACTCCACTCCATTCAACTCCACTGCATTCCATTACATTCGATTCCATTCCACTGCATTCCATTCCAATCCACTATATTCCACTCCACTCTATTGCACTCCATTGCACGCCACTCCTCTGCACTCAACTCCATTCCATTCCATTCCATTCCACTCTACTCCATTCCTCTCCAATTCATTCCATTGCACTCCTTTCCAGTCCACTCCACTCCACTGTACTCCACTCCATTCTATTCCTTTCCACTCAACTCCATGCCATTTCATTCTACTTTATTCCATGGCATTCCTTTCCACTCCACTCCATTCCACTCCACTCTATTACTCTCACTCCGTTCCAACAAATCCATTCCATGTCACCCCACCAATCTCCACTTCACTCCATTCCAATCCATTTCATTCCATTTCCCTCCAATCCACTGCACTCCACACAAATCCACTCCACTCCATTCCATTCTACTCCATTCTACTCTGTTACCTTCCACTTTACTCCAATCCACTCAACTCCACTCCATTACACCCCACTCCATACCATTTCACTCCATTAGATTCCACTCCTGTCTACTCCATTGCATTCCATTCCACTCCATTCCATTCTATTCCATTTCACTTAATTCAATTCCATTCCACACCATTCCCGTACATTCCACTCCATTCCACTTAACTCCACTCAATTATATTCCACTCCATTCCAATGCATTCCATTCCATTCTATTCCACTCGACTCCATTCCATTCTGTTCCAATCCACTCCACTCCAATCCTTTCAATTTCATTCTGCTCCATTCAGTTTGTTGCCATTCCTCTGCACGCCACTCCAATCCAATCCACTGCACTCCATTCCTTTCATTCCATTCCATTACACTCTACTCAGTTTCATTCCACTCCATTTCACTCCATTCCACTCTACTCCAGTCCATTCCATTCTATTCCATTCCACTCCATTCCATTCCATTCCACTCCATTCCTCTGCATTAGATTCCATTCCACTACATTCCGGTCTGCAACACTCCTTTCCAATCTACTCCACTCCACTTCACTCCACTCCACTCCATTCCGTGCCATTCCTTTCCACTCAACTCCATTCTGTTCCATTCCCCTTCATTCCATTCCGTTGCATTCCAGTTGACTCCACACAAATCCACTCCATTCCATTCCATTCCTTTCCACTCCACTCCATTACATTCCAATAATTTCCACTCCACTCCACTCCATTCCACTCCATCCCATTCCAATCCATTCCACTACATTCCATTCCATTCCACTCTTCTCCATTCTACTCCTGTCAAATCCATTCCACTACATTCCATTTCTCTCCATTCAACTCCATTTCTCTCCACTGCACTCAAATCAGTTCCAGTCCACTCCATTCCATTCCATTCTACTCCACTCCACTCCATTCTACTCGACTCCACTCCATTCATCTTCAATCCATTCCATTACATTCGATTCCATTCCACTCCATTCCATTCCACTCCACTCGATTCCATTCCACTCCACTCCTTTCCCCTCCATTCCACGCCACTCCTCTCCATTCAATTCCATTCCCTTCCATTCCACTCCACTTCATTCCACTTCAATCCAGTCCATTACACTCCATTCCAGTCCAATCCACCCCATTACACTCCACTGCACTACAGTCCATTCTATTCCTTTCCACTCCACTCCTTTCCATTGCATTCTACTCCATTGCATGACATTCCTCTCCTCTCCACTCCATTCCACTCCACTCAATTCCACTCCTCACTAATACACTCATCGACATTCCATCAAATCCCTTCCATGACACCACAAAAATCTCCACTCCACTACTTTCCAACTCTTTTCATTCCTTTTAGATCCAATCCACTGCAGTCCCCTCAAAACCACTCCACTCCATTCCAATGTACGTCATTCTAATCCGTTTCTTTCCACTTTACTCCAATCCACTCAACTTCACTCCAGTACACCCCACTCCATTCCATTCCACTCCACTCCAGTCCATTCCATTCCATTCCACATTCCATACCATTCCATTACACATTATATTCAATTCCACATTCCATTCCATTCCATTCCACTCCACAATCCAACCCATTCCATTCCACTTTCCATTCCATTCCATTCCACATTACATTTCACATTAAATACCATTCCATTCCATATTCCATTCTACATTCCATTCCATTCCATTCCACAGTCCATTCAATTCCATTGCACATTCCATTCCATTCCATTTCACATTCCATTCCATTCCACTGCATTCCAGTACACATTCCATTCCATTCCATTCCACATTCCATTCCACTCCATTCCACATTCCATTCCATTCCATTCCACATTCCATTCCATTCCATTTCACATTCCCTTCCACATTCCATTCCATTCCATTCCACATTCCTTTCCGTTCCATTCCACATTCCATTCCATTCCACATTCCATTCCTCATTGCATTCCATTCCATTCCATTCCAGATTCCATTCCCCATTCCATTCCTCATTCCATTCCATTTCAAATTCCATTGAATCCAATTCCACATTCCATTCCATTCCATTTTTCTTTCCATCCCATTCCATTCCAGTCCACATTCCATTCCATTACATTCCTTTTTCCATTCCATTCCATTCCACATTCCTTTCCACATTCCATTCAACATTCCATTCTGCTTTCCATTCCACATTGCATTCCATTCCATTCCACTTTCCTATGCATTCCATTCTATTCAACTTTCCATTCCATTCCATTTCACATCTCATTCCATTCCGTTCCATTCCATTTCACATTTCATTCCATTCCATTCCACATTTCACTGCACATTCCATTCCATTCCATTCCACATTCCTTTCCATTCCATTTCAAAATGCCTTCCACATTCCAATTCATTCCATTTCACATTCCATTCCTTTGCATTCCACATTCCATTCCACATTCCTTTCCATTCCATTCCACATCCCATTCCATTTCATTTCACTTTCCATTTCACCTTCCATTCCATGCCATTCCACATTTCATTCGATTCCATTCCATTCCACAATCTATTCCAGAGTCCATTACACTTTCCATTCTACATTCATTTCCACTTTACATTCCACGTTCCATTCCACAACCCTTTCCACGTTCCATTCCACTTTCCATTCCATTCCATTCCATTCCATTTCATTTTCCATTCCATTCCTTTTCATTCCAGTTCAAGTTCCGTTCCCTTCCATTCCACATTCCATTCCATTCCTTTCCACATTCCATTCCACATTCCACTCAATTCCATTCCACATTCCATTCCACATTCCACTCCGCATTCCACTTCATCACATTTCACATTCCATTTCATGACATTCCATTCCACATTGCATTCCATGCCATTCCACATTGCACTGCATTCCATTCCATTCTACATTCCATACCATTCCGTTCTACACTCCATTCCACATTCCATTCCACATTCCACTGCATGCCATTCCACATTCCATTCCATTCCACATTCCATTCGTTTCCATTCGACATTTGATTCCAGATTCCATTCCATAGATTCCACTTTCTATTCCATATTCCATTCCATTCCATTCCACATTCCATTCCACACTCCATTCCATTCTATTCCACATTCCAATCCATTCCACATTCCACTCCATTCCATTCCTCATTCTATTCCAGATTCCACTTCACATTCCACTTCATTCCATTCCACATTCCATTCCATGCCATTCCATTCCGCATTCCCTTGCACATTCCATTCCTTTGCATTCCACATTGCACTCCATTCCATTCGATTCAACATAGGATTCCATTCCATTCCGCATTCCATTACATTCCATTCTACATTTCATTCAACTTTCCATTCCACTCCATTCCATTCCACATTCCATTCCACATTCCATTCCACATTCCATTCCTTTCGATTCCGCATTCCATTCCACATTCCTTTCCATTCAATTTCACTTTCCATTCCACACTCCATTCCATTCCATTCCACATTTCATTCGATTCCTTTCCATTCCATTCCACATTCCATTCCAGGGCCCATTCCACTTTCCATTCTACATTCATTTTCACTTTCCATTCCATATTCCATTCCACGACCCATTCCACGTTCCAATCCTCTTTCCGTCCATTCCTTTGGACATTTCATTCCACTTTCCATTCCATTACATTCCACATTCCATTCCATTCTTTTCCACATTTCATTCTTTCCTTTTCACATTCCATTCCATTCCATTCCACATTCCGTTCCATTCCTTTTCACATTCCATCCCTTTCCCTTCCACATTCCATTCCATACTCCAATCTATTCCATTTCACATTCCATTCCACTCCATTCCACATAAAATTCCATTCCATTCCATCCCACATACAATTCCATTCCATTCCATCTTTCTTTCCATTCCATTCCATTCAACATTCCTTTCCATTCCATTCCCCATTCCATTCCGCATTCCCTTCCATTCCATTTGATTCCAATCCATTCGATTCCTTTATAATCCTTTGCATTCCACATTCCATTTCATTCCTTTCTACATTCCATTCCATTCTATTCCATTGCATAGTCCATTCCATTCATTTCCATTCCATTCCACAAACCATTCCATTCCATTCCACTCTCCATTCCATTGCATACCACAATCCATTCCAGATTCCATTGCATTCCATTCCACACTCCAATCTACATTCCATTTCATTCAATTCCACATTCCATTCAATTCCATTCCTCTTTCCATGCCACATTCCATTCTACATTCTGTTGCATTCTATTCCACATTCCATTAAATTCCATTCCACGTTCCATTCCATTCCATTTCACTTTCCCTTCCATTCCTTTCCATTCCACATTCCATTCCATTCCTTTCCATTCTGCAATCCATTCCTTGCCATGACACTTTCAGTTCCACTCCATTCCAATTTCCTTTCCACATTCCTTCCCAAATTTCATTGAATACCATTCCACATTCCATTCCATTGCAGTCCACATTCCATTCCATTACTTTTCACATTCCATACCACATTCCATTCCATTCCATTACACATTTCGCTCCACATTCCATTCCATACCATTCCACATTCCACTCCATTCAATTCCACTTTCCAATCCATTGCATTCCACATTCCATTCCATATTTCACTTCTTTTCATTCCATTCCACATTCCATTCCACTCCATTACAAATTCCTTTTCCATTCCATTTCATTCCGTTCCATTCCATTCCATTCCATTCCACATTCCATTTCATTGCATTCCATTCCACGTTCCATTCCTCGTTCCATTCCCTTTCATTCCACGTTCCTTTCCACATTCCGTTCCACATTCCATTCCACATTCCACTCCACATTCCATTCCATTCTATTCCATTCAACATTCCACTCCATTCCATTCCACATTCCATTTCATTCCATTCCACATTCCATTTCATTCCGTTCCACCTTCCATTTCACATTCCATTTCATTCCATTCCTCATTCCTTTCCATTCCATTCCATTCCATGTTCCGTTCCATTCCATTCCACACTCCATTACATTCCATTCCACATTGCACTGCATTCCATTCTGTTCCATTCCACATTCCACTCCACATTCCATTCCATTCTATTCCATTCAACATTCCACTCCATTCCATTCCACATTCCATTTCATTCCATTCCACATTCCATTTCATTCCGTTCCACCTTCCATTTCACATTCCATTTCATTCCATTCCTCATTCCTTTCCATTCCATTCCATTCCACGTTCCGTTCCATTCCATTCCACACTCCATTACATTCCATTCCACATTGCACTACATTCCATTCTGTTCCATTCCACATTCCATTCCACATTCCATTCCATTCCACGTTTCATTCCACATTCCATTCCATTCCATTCCACCTTCCTTTCCACATTCCATTCCACTCCATTCCACATTCCATTCCATTGAATTCCAAATTCCATTCCACTGCATTCCAAATTCCATTCCACTTCATTCCACATTCAATTCCATTCCATTCCACATTGGATTCCATTCCATTCCACATTCCCTTCCCTTCCATTCCACATTCCATTATATTCCATTCCATTCCACATTCCATTCCATTCCATACTACGTTCCATTCAACATTCATTTCCATTCCATTACATTCCACATTCCATTCCATTCCATTCCTCCCCACATTCCATTCCATTCCATTCCACATTCCATTCCACATTCCATTCCACACTCCATTCCATTCCCTTCCATATTCCCTTCCCTTCCATTCCACATTCCACTCCATTCCATTCCATATTCCATTCCCTTCCATTCCATTACAATTTCCTTTCCAATTTCTATTCCATTGCATTCCACATTCCATTCCAACACATTTCACATTCCATTCCATTCCATTTCGAATTATATTCCATCCCTTTCCCTTCCACATTCCAATCCATTCCTTTATAAATTCCATTCCATTCCATTTCACATTGCATTCAATTCCAATCCATTCCACATTCCATTCCATTCCATTTCAAACTGCAATCCATTCCAAATTCAAATCCACATTCCATTCCATTCCGTTGCATATTCCATTCCACATTCCATTCCTTTTCATTCCACATTCCATTCTATCCATTCCACATTCCCTTCCATTCCATTTCACTTTATATTCCATTCCTTTCCGTACCACATTCTATTCCATTCCACTCCACATTCCATTCCCTTTCATTCCACATTCCATTCCTCATTCCATTGCATTCCATTCCATTCCACATTCCATTGCATTCCATTCCATTCCACATTCCATTCCATTCCACATTCCATTCCATTCCATTATATTTCACATTCTATTCCATTCCATTCCATCATTGCCTTCCATTGCACATATCACTCCATTCTATTCTCATACCATTCCATATTCCTTTCCATTCCATTCCATTCTATTCCACATTCCAATCCATTCCATTCCATTCTGTTCCACATTCCATTCCATTCCTTTGCATTCCACACTCCATTCCAAGTTCCATTCCACTCCATTAAAAGTTCCATTCCATTCCAATTTCCATTCCATTCCATTCCACGTTCCTTTCCAATCCCATACACATTCCATTCCATTCCAAGTTACATTCAATTCCATTCCATGTTCCTTTCCAAGTTTCATTACACGTTCCATTCCACATTCCATTCCACTTTCCATTCCATTCCATTCCACGTTCCTTTCCTCGTTCCTTTCCACGATCCACTCCATTCCATTCCACAGTCCATTCCTCAATCCATTCCACGATCCTTTGCATTCTATTTCACTTTCAATTCCATTAAATTCCGCATTCCATTCCACATTCCATTCCACATTCCACTCCATTTCATTCCACCTTCCATTCCATTCCATTCCATATTCCATTCCACATTCCATTCCATTCCATTCCACATTGCATTCCATTCAGCTCCATATTCCATTAGATTCCATTCCATTACACGTTCCATTCCATTCCATTCCATTAATCTTTCCATTCCATTCCATTCCACATTCCCTTGCATTCCATTCCATTCCATTCCACATTCCCTTGCATTCCTTTCCACATTCCATTCCATTGCATTCGACATTAAATTCCATGTTTCATCCTATTCCATTCCCCATTCCATTCCACATTCCAGTCCATTCCATTCCATTCCACTTTCCATTCCATTCCATTCCACTTTCCATTCCATTCCATTCCATTCCACATTCCATTCCATTCCATTTCATTCCATTCCACTTTCCCTTCCTTTTCTTTCCACATTCCCTTGCATTCAATTCCACATTCCTTTCCATTCCATTCCACATTCTACTCCATACCATTCAATTAAATTACACTATCCATTCCCTTAAATTCCACATTACGTTGCATTCAATTCCAGATTCCATTCCATTCCATTCCACCTTCCATCCCTTCCATTGCAAATTCCATTCCATTCCATTCCATTCCACATTCCATACCATTCCATTCCATTCCACATTCCATTCCACTCCCTTAAACTTTCCATTCCCTTCCATTCCAAATTCCTTTCCTATCTATTCCACATTCAATTCCCTTCCATTCCATTCCACATTCCATTCCCTTCCACATTCCATTCCCTTCCTTTCCATTCCACAGTCGATTGCATTCCATTACACATTCCATTCTATTCCTTTCCATATTCCATTCCATTCCATTCTTCATTCAATTCCACATTTCTTTCTATTCCATTCCACATTCTTTAAACCACCTATTCCATTATAGTCCACATTCCATTCCATTCCATTTCACATTCCATTCCATTCGATTTCACATTCCTTTCCATTACATTTTACATTCCATTCCATTCCATTTCCCATTCTATTCCATTCCATTCCATTCCACATTCCATTCCACTCCATTCCACGTTCCATTCTATTCCATTTCTCATTGCATACCATTCCATTCCATTCCGCATTCCTTTCCCTTCCATTCCACATTCCATTCCATTCCATTCCACATTCCATTCCTTTCCTTTCGTTTCCACATTCCATTCCATTCCATGCCACATTCCATTCCATTCCATTCCACATTCCATTGAATTACATTCCACATTCCATTCCACATTCCATTCCATTCCGTTCCTTTGCAGATTCCTTTCCATTCCATTCTACATTTTTTCCAATCCATTCCACATTCCATTCCACATTCCATTCCATTCCGTTCCTTTGCAGATTCCTTTCCATTCCATTCTACTTTCTTTCCATTCCACTCCACACTACATTCCACATTGCATTCCACTACACTCCACATTCGATTGCACATTCCACTCCATACCAATACACATTCCATTCTATTCCATTCCACTTTCCATTCTACTTTACATTGCATTTCACATTCCATTCCACATTCCATTCCATTGCATTCCAAATTCCATTCCATTCTGTTACATTCCATTCCATTCCATTCCTCATTGCATTACACGTTACATTCCATTCCATTCCAATTGTCATTCCAATATTTTCCACGTTCAATTCCACATTCAATTCCATTCCATTCCACATTCCATTCAATTACATTCCACATTCCATTCCACATTCCATTCCACATTCCATTCCATTCCGTTCCTTTGCAGATTCTTTCCATTACATTCTACATTCTTTCCATTCCATTCCACACTACATTCCACATTGCATTCCACTACACTCCACAGTCGATTCCACATTCCACTCCATACCAGTCCACATTCCATTCTATTCCATTCCACTTTCCATTCTACTTTACATTGCATTTCACATTCCATTCCACATTCCATTCCATTGCATTCGAATTTCCATTCCATTCTGTTACATTCCATTCCATTCCATTCCTCATTCCATTACACGTTACATTCCATTCCATTCCAATTGTCATTCCCATATTTTCCACGTTCCATTCCACATTCAATTCCATTCCATTCCACATTCCACTCCATTTTCATCTCCTTTCCATTCCACATTCCATTCCATTCCATTCCTTTTCATTCCACTTCCATTCCATTGCCTTTTACATTGCATGCCATTCCATTCCAATCCACATTCCATTCCATTCCATTCCATTCCAATCCACATTCCATTCCATTCCATTCCATTCCACATGCCATTCCACATTCCATTCCACATTCCAATCCGTTCCATTGCACGTTTCATTCCTCATTCCATTCCACATTCCATTACATTTCTTTCAACATTCCATTCCACATTCCATTCCACGTTCCATTCGATTCCATTCCACATTCCATTCCTTTCCCTTCCACATTCCATTCCACATTCCATTCCATTCCATTCCTCTTTCTATTCCACATTTCATCCCGTTACATTCCACATTCCATTCCCTTCTATTCCATTCCATTACTGATTCCATTTCACATTACATTCGATTCCATTCCACGTTCCATTCCATTCAACGTTCCATTTCACATTCCATTCCATTCCATTGCACATTCGATTCCATTCCTTTCCACCTTCCATTCCATTCCACTTTCCATGCCTTTGGATTCCACATTCCATTCCACATTTCATTCCACATTCCTTACCATTCCATTACATTGCATTCCATTCCACATTGCATTCCATTCCACATTGCATTCCATTCCATTACATTCCATTCCATTCCACATTCTGTTCCGTACCATTAAATTCCACAATCCATTCCATTCCATTTCACATTCCATTGCTTTCCATTCCATTCCAGAGTCCATTCCATTCCATTCCACATTCTATTCCACATTGCATTCCACGTTCCACTCCATTCAATTCCACATTCCA
Source organism: Pongo abelii (assembly GCF_028885655.2). Taxonomy (NCBI): domain Eukaryota; kingdom Metazoa; phylum Chordata; class Mammalia; order Primates; family Hominidae; genus Pongo; species Pongo abelii. Next base: position 3,996,496 of record NC_071999.2, read on the forward strand.
TTCCATTCCATTCCAAACCATTCCATTCCACATTTCCCTTCATTCGCTTCTACATTAAATTCCTTTCCATTCCAGAATCCTTTCCATTCCATTACAAATTTCATTCCACTCCATTCCACTCCACGTTCCCTTCCACATTCCATGGCACGTTCCATTCCATGCCACGTTCCATTCCACTTTCCATTATATGTTCAACTCCACGTTTCTTTCCACGTTCCATTCCATTTTCCATTCCATGTTCCATTGCTCATTCCATTCCACATTCCATTCCACATACCATTGCACATTCCATCCCACGTTCCATTCCATTTCATTCCACATTCCATTGTATTCTGTTCCACTTTCCTTTCCACGTTCCATTCCATTCCAATCCACATTCCATTCCATATTCCATTTCATTACAAACAACTTTCCATTCCATTCTATTCCATTCCATTCCTCATTCGATTTCATATTACATTCCATTCCATTCCATTCCACGTTCCATTGCGTTGAATTCTATATTCCCATCCATTCTTTTCCATTCCATTCCTCATTCCATTTCACATTCCATTCCATTCCATTCCATGTTCCATTCCATTCCATTCCACGTTCCATTCCATTCCATTCCACATTCCACTCCACATTCGTTTCCATTCCATTCCACATCCCTTTCTTTATTCCATTCCCCTCCATTCCTCATTCCATTCCTTTCCATTCACTTCCATTCCACATTCCATTCCATTCCATTCCACATTCCAATGCATTCCATTCTCTTCCACTCCATATTCCATTCCATTCTATTAAACATTCCATTCAATTCCATTCCATTCCACCTTATATTCCATTCCTTTCCTCATTCCATTCCATTCCATTCCACATTCTATTCTATTCCACATTCCATTTCATTCCACATTCAATTTCATTCCACATTCCATTCAACATTCCATTACAATCCACATTCCATAGCATTCAATTCTACATTCCATTCCATTGCATTCCATTCCACATTCCATTCCATAGCATTGCACATTCCTTTCGATTCCATTCCATTGCAATCCACATTCCATTCCATTCCACATTCCATTCCATTCCATTCCACTTTCCATTTGACGTAGCATTCCACATTCCATTGCATTCCACTTTCCATTTCACGTATCATTCCACATTCCATTCCATTCCATTCCACGTTCCATTCCACGTTTCATTCCACATTCCTTTCCTTGTTCCATTCCACATTCCATTCCATTCCACATTTCTTTCCATTAAACATTCCATCCCACATTACATATAACATTCCATTCCATGCTATTCCATTCCGCATTCCATTCCAGATTCCATTCCACATTCCATTCCTCATTACATTCCATTACATTTCACATTCCATTCCATTCCATTCCCTTCAATTCCACATTCCATTCTGCATTATGTTCGATTCCATTCCATTGCAATCCACATTCCATTGCATTCCAATCCATTCCACATTCCGTTCCATTCCAATCCATGTTCCATTCCATATTCAATCACATTCCATTCTACATTCCATTCCATTCCACATTCCATTACATTCCATTCCACATTCCATTCCACATTCCAGTTAATTCCATTTCAGTTTCCATTCCATTCCATTCCACCATACCTTCCATTCCATTCAATTCCATTCCCTTCCACATTGCATTCCATTCCACATTCCATTCCATTCCATTCCACATTCCATTCCTTTCCATTTCACATTCCTTTCTCTTCCATTCCACATTCCATTCCACATTCCATTGCATTCCATTCCATTCCACATTCCATTCCATTACATTACATTTCAAATTCCATTCCATTCCATTCCATCATTCCCTTGCATTCCACATTTCTTTCCATTCTATTCTCATACCATTCCACATTCCATTCCATTCCATTCCATTCTATTTCACATTCCAATACATTCCATTCCATTCTGTTCCACATTCCATTCCATTCCTTTGCATTCCACACGCCATTCCAAGTTCCATTCCACTCTGTTAAAAGTTCCATTCCTTTCCACTTTCCATTCCATTCCATTCCACATTCCTTTCCATTCCCTTACACATTACTTTCCATTCCACGTTATATTCAATTCCATTCCACGTTCCTTTCCAAATTTCATTACACGTTACATTCCACTTTCCTTTCCACTTTCCTTTCCATTCCATTCCAATTTCCTTTCCTCATTCCTTTCCATGTTCCAATCCATTGCATTCCACAATCCATTCCTCATTCCATTCGTCTTTCCATTCCATTCCATTCCACATTCCATTCCATTCCATTCCATTCCATTCCACATTCCTTTGCATTCCATTCCACATTCCATGCCATTCGACATTCCATTCCACGTTCCATTCTATTCCATTCCACATTTCACACCATTCCTTTCCATTCCATTCCACATTTCATTCCATTATATTCCACGTTCCATTCCATTCCATTCCATTCCATTCCACATTCCATTCCATTCCTTTCAACATTCCATTCCATTCCATTCAATTCTATTACACTTTCCATTCCCTTCCATTCCACATTCCATTGCATTCCATTCCAGATTCCATTCAATTCCATTCCACTTTCCATTCCTTTCCATTGCACGTTCCATTCCATTCAATTCCATTCCACATTCCATTCCATGCCCTTCCACTTTCCATTCCCTTCCAATCCACATTCCATTCCAATCCTTGCCACATTATATTCCCTTCCTTTCCAATACACATTCCATTACATTCCATTCCTTTCCACGTTCCATTCCATTCCATTCCACATTCCATTCCATTCCTTTCCACATTCCATTCCATTCAATTCTTCATTCAATTCCACATTTCATTCTGTTCCATTCCACATTCCTTTAAACCACCCTTTGCATTCTCTTCCACAATCCATTGCTTTCCATTTCACTTTCCATTCCATTCCACTTTCCATTCCGCATTCCATTCCACATTCCATTCGACATTCCTTTCCATTCCATTACACATTCCATTCCACATTCCATTCCATTCCATTCCACATTCCATTCCACATTCTATTCCATTCCTCATTCCTTTCCATTCCACATTCCATTCCACTGTATTCTATTCCATTCAGTTCCAAATTCCATTCCATTCCTTTCCATTTCACGTTCCGTTCCATTCCATTTCACTTTTTATTCCATTCCATTCCATTCCATATTCCACTCCATTCCAATTCACATTCTATTCCATTCCATTCCATTCCACATTGCATTCCATTCCACTCTGCATTCCATGCTATTCCATTTCTCATTGAATTCCATTCCATTCCATTCCAATTTACTTTCCCTTACATTCCACATTCCATTCCATTCCATTCCACATTCCATTCACTACCATCCCATTCCACATTCCATTCCAAATTCCATTCCATTCCATTCCTTTGCAGATTCCTTTCCATTCCATTCCACTTAGTTTCCATTCCCTTCCATTCTACATTCCAAATTCCATTGCACTACAGTCCACATTCGATTCCAAATTCCACTCAACTCCATTTCACATTCTATTCTATTCCATTCCACATTCCGTTCCACATTCCATTCTTTTTCACATTCCATTCCACATGCCATTCCTTTTCATTCCAGTTTCCATTCTATTCTAATCCCTTCTATTCCTCTTTCCATTACAAGTTTAATTCCATTCCATTACATTTTTCATTCCATTATTTTCCACGTTCCATTACACGATCCATTCCATTCCATTCCGCATTCCATTCCATATTGAACACCTTTCCTTTCCACATTAATTTCCATTCCATTCCTTTCCATTCCACATTCCATTCCCTTCCCTTTTACAATGCATGCCATTCCATTGAACTCCCCATTCCATTCAATTCCATTCCATTCCAGTCCACATTCCATTGCATTCCATTACATTCCACTTTCCATTCCACAGAGCATTCGACGTTCCATTCCTTTCAATTGCACGTTTCATTCATCATTCCTTTAAACATTCCATTACATTTCATTCCACATTCGGTTCCACATTCCATTCCACGTTCCATTCTATTACATTCCATATTCCATTCCATTCCATTCCAGATTCCATTCCACATTCAATTCCGTTCCTCTTTCTATTCCACATTCCATCCCATTGCATGCCACAATCCATTCCATTCTATACCATTCCGTTACTGATTCCATTGCACATTACATTCCATTTCATTTCACGTTCCATTCCATTCCATTCCACGTTCCATTGCACATTCGATTTGAAACCATTCCACATTCCATTCCATTCCATAGTATATTCCGATACATTCCACATTCCATTCCATTGGATTCCACATTCCATTCCACATTCAGTTCCACATTCCATTCCATTCCATTCCAAATTGGGATTTAATGTGGAATGCAATGATATTTAATGGAAAGGAATGAGGAATGGAATGGAATGGAATGTGGAATGGAATGGAATGGAATGTGGAATGGAATGGAATGGAATGTTGAATGTAATGGAATGGAATGTGGAATGGAATGGAATGGATTGGAATGTCAAATGGATTTTGGCATGGATAGTGGAATGGAATGGAATGGATTGGAATGGAATGTGGAATGGAATGGAATAGAATGGAATGAGGAATAGAAGGGAATGTGGAATAGAATGGAATGTAATGGAATATGGAAAGTAATGGAATGGAATGGAATTTGGAATGGAATGTGGAATTGAATGGAATGGAATGTGGAATGGAATGGAATGTGAAATGTGGAATGCAATGGAATGTGGAATGCAATGGAATGGAATGAGGAATGTGGAATGGAATGGAATTTGGAATGGAATGGAATGGAATGTGGAATGGTATGGAATGGAATGTTGAAAGGAATTGACTCTAATGTCCATTGCGGAATGGAATGAAATGTGGATCGGAATGTAATGGAATGTGTAATGGATGTGAATGGAAAGTGAATTGGAATGTAATGTAATGTTGAATGGAATGTGGAATGGAATGTAATGGAATGTTGAATGGAGTGTGGAATGGAATGGAATGGAATGTGGAATGGAGCTTATTGTGCATCATGGAATGGAACGTGGAATGGACTTCAATGCAAAGTGGAAAAGAATGGAACGTGGAATGGAATGGAAAGGAAGGTGGAAATTATTGTGGAATGAAATGGAATGGAATGTGGATTGGAATGGAATGGAATGTGGAATGCAATCCGGAACAGAATGTGGAATGGAATGAGGAATGGAATGGAAGGAAATGTGGAATGGAATGGAATGGAAAGTGGAATGGAATGTGGAATGGAAGGAAATGTGGAATGGAATGGAATGGAAAGTGGAATGGAATGTGGAATGGAAAGTGGAATGGAATGGAATGGAAAGGAATATGGAATGGAATCTGGAATGCAATGGATTGGAATCTGTAATGGAATGGAATTGAACGGAAAGTGGAATGGAATGGAATATGGAATGGAATGGAATGGAATGGAATGTGGAATTGAATGGAATAGAATGTGGAATGGAATGGAAGGGAAACTGGAAAGGAATGTGGTAGTGAAAGCATTGGAATTTGTAATGGAATGAAATGGAATGGAATGGAATGAATTGGAATTGTTACGGAACGGAATGTGGAATGCAATGGAATGGAATATAGAATGGAATGGAATGTGGAATGGAATGAATTGGAATGTGGAATGGAATGTTTCAGAACGGAATGGAATGTGGAATATAACGGAATGCAGAAAGGAATGGATTGGAATGTGGATTCGGAAGTAAGGGAATGTGGAATGGAATGGAATTTAATGTGGAAAGGAACGGAATGTAATGTGGAATGGAACGTGGACTGGAATGTGGAATGGAATTGACTGGAATGTGGAATGGAATGGAATGGACTGTGGAATGGAATTTGGAATGGTTTGCAATCCAATGTGGATGGAATGGAATGCAGTGGATAATGGAATTGAACGGAAATGGATGTGGAAAGGAATGGAAACGAATGTGCAATGGAATGTTGAATGGAATGGAATGGAATATGTAATGGAAAGGGGAATGAAATGCAATGGAATTGAATGGAATGTGGAATGTAATGGAATGGAATCTGGAATGTAACTGAAGGGAATATGAAATGGAATGGAATGGAATGTGGATTGGAATTTAATGGAATGTGGAATGGAATGGGATGGAATGGGGAAAGGAATGTGGAATGGAAAGAGGAATGGAATGGAATGGAATGGAATGCAGAATGGAATGGAAGGGAATGTGGAATGGAATGGAATTGAATGGAACGTGGAATGGAATGGAATTTGGAATGGAAAGGAAAGGAACATGGAATGGAATGGAATGGAACGTGGAATGGAAAGGAAAGTCGAATGGAGTGGAATGGAACGTTGAATGGAATGTGGAACGCAATGTGGAATGGAATGGAATGGAAAGTGTAATGGAATGGAAGGTAATGTGGAATGCAACGGAATGGAATGGAATGGAATGTGGACTTGAATGGAATGTAATGGAATGGACTATGGAATGTAATGGAACGGAGTGTGGAATTGTATGGAATGGAATGTGGAATGAAACGTGAAATGGAAGGGAATGTGCTATGGAATGTAACGGAATGGAATATGGATGGAAATGGAAAGTGAAATGGAATAAAATGGAATGTGGAATAGAATGTGGAATGGAATGAAATGGAATGTGCAAAGGAATGTGGAATTGAATCAAATGGATCATGGAAAGGAATGTGCAATGGAATGTAATTGGAATGTGGAATGCAATGTTGAATGCAATGTTATGGAATGTGGAATGAAATGGAATGGAATGTGGCATGGAACGTGGAATGGAATGAAATGGAATGTGGATGCGAATGCCTAATGTAATGGAAAGCAATGTGGAATGTAATGTGGAATGCAATGGAATTGAATGGAATGGAATGTGAAATGGAATGAAATGGAATGTGGAATGGAAGAGAATGGAATGGAATGTGGTATTGAATCTGGAACGGAAAGGAATGGAATGTGGAATGGAAGGGAATGCGGAATGGAAAGGGAAATAATATGGAATGGAATGTGGAATGGAATGGAACGGATTGTGGAATGGAATGGAACAGAATGTGGAATGGAATGTGGAATGGAAAGTGGAATGGAATGTGTGAAGAAATGTGGAATGGAAAGTGGAATGGAATGTGTAAACAAATGTGGAATGGAATGTGGAATGGAATGGAATGGAATGTGGAATGTAATGAAATGCAATGTGGAATGGAATGGAAAGGAATGCGGAATGGAATGTGGAGTGGAATGGAATGGAATGTGGTTTGGAATGGAATGCAATGGAAAGTGGTATGCAGTGTGGAATCAAATGGAATGGAAAGTGGAATCGAATGCAATGGAAAGTGTAATGGAACGTGGAATGGAATGGATTGGAATGTGTAATGGAAAATCTAAGGGAATATCGAATGGGACATGGAATGAAATGGAATGTGTAATGGAATGTTGAATGGAATGCGGAATGGAATGGAATGGAATGTAGAATGGAAAGTGGCATGGAATGGACTGGAATGTGGAATGGAACGTGGAATGGATTGTGGAATGTAACGCAGAATGTAATGGAATGTAGAATGCAATGGATCGGAAGGTAATGTGGAATGGAATGGAATGGAATGTGGAATGGAAAGGAATGGAATGTGGAATGGAGTGCAATGGAATGGAATGGGAGATGGAATGGAATGGAATGGAATGTGTAGTAGAATGGAATGGAATGGAATGTGGAATGGAATGGAATGGAATGTGGAATGGAATGGAATGGAATGTGGAATGGAATGAAATGCAACGTGGAATGTAATGGAATGGAATTTAAATGTGGCCTGGAATGGAATTGGAATGGAATAGAATGGAATGTGAAATGGAATGTGGAATTGAATGGAATGGAATGTGAAATGCAAAGGAATGGAATGTTGAGTGGAATGGAATGGAATGTGGAATGGAATGTGGAGTGGAAAGAGGAATGGAATGCAATGGAATTTAATGTGGAATTGAACGGAATGGAATGTTGAATGGAATGGAATGAAGTGCAAAGTGGAATGCAATGGAATGGAATGTGGAATGGAATGTGGAAGGGAATGGGGAAAGGAATGTGGAACGGAATGGAATGGAATGGAATGGAATGTGGAATGGAATATGGAATGGAACGTGGAATGCAAAGTGGAATGGAATGTGGCATGGAAGGGAATGAAACATGGAATGGAATGTGGAATGAAATGTGGAATGGAATGGAATGGAACGTGGAATGGAATGTGTAGTGGAATGGAATGGAATGTTGAATGGAATGGAATGGGGTTTGGAAACGAAAGTAATGGATGGTAGTGAAATGGAATGGAAAGTGGAAAGGAATGAAATGGAATGTGGAATGGAATGGAATGTGGAACGGAATGTGAAATGGAATGGAATGTGAAATGGAATGGAGTGGAATGGAATGTAGAATTGAATGGAATAGAATGCGGAATGGAACGTGCAATCTAACGTGGAATCAAATGTAATGGAACATGGAGTGGAAAGTGGAATGGAACGTGGAATGGAAGGTGGAATGCAATGGAATGCAATGCGGAATTTAATGGAATGTAACGTGGAATGGAGTGGAATGGAATGTGGAATGAAATGGAATGGAATGGAATAGAATGGAATGTGGAAAGGAAAGGAATGTAATGTGGAATGGAATGTGGAATGGATTGAAATGTAATGTGGAATGCAATATGGAATGGAAAGGAATGGAACGTGGAAAGGAATGTCGAATGGAATGTGGAAAGGTATGTGGAATGGAATGTGGATAGGAATGGAATGAAATTTAATGTGGAATGGACTGGAATGGAATGTTTAGTGGAATGCAATGAAGTGCAATGTGGAATGGCATGGAGTGTAATGTGGAATGGAATGTGGAAGGGAATGTGGAATGGAATATGAAATGGAATGAAGTGGAATGTAGAGTGGAATGCGGAATGGAATGTGGAATGGAATGGAGTGGAATGTTTAATGGAATGTTATGGAGAGGAATGTGGAATGGAATGGAATGTGGAATAAAAAGTGGCCTGGAATGAAATGGAATGTGTAATGGAATGTGGAATGGAATGGAATGGAATTTGGAATGGAATGGATGGAAAGTGGAATGGAATGTGGAATCGAATGTGGAATGGATCGTGGAATGGAAAGGAATGGAACGTGGAATAAAATGGAATGGAATGTGGAATGGAATGCAACGGAATGTGGAATGGAAAGGAATGGAATGAAATTGAAATTGACATGGAATGCAATGGAATGAGGAATGGAATGGAATGGAATGTGGAATGGAATGGAATGGAATGGTGTTTGCAATGGAATGTAAAGGAAAGTGAAATGGAATCCAAAGAAATAAGGAATTGAATGGAATGGAAAGGAATACAATGTGGTATGGAATGGATAGGAATTTGGAATGGAATGCGGAATGGAACAGAATGGAATGTGGAATGGAAAGGAATGGAATGTGCAATGGAATAGAATGGAATATGGAATGGAAAGCAACTGAATGGATTGTGGAATGGAATGCAGTGGAATGGAATGTGCAAAGAATGTAATGGAATAGATTGGCATGGGATGGAATGTGGAATGGAATGGAATGGAATGTGGAATGGAATGGAATGGAATGTGGAATGGAATGGTGAAAGGAATGGAATAGAATGTGGAATGGAATGTGGAATGGATAGAATGGAATGTGGAATGGAATGTGGAAAGGAATGGAAAGGTATGTGAAATCGAATGGAATGGAATGGAACGGGCTGTGAAATGGAATGGAATGGGATGTGAAATGCAATGGAATTGAATGTGGAATGGAATGGAATGAAATGTGGAATGGAAATGAATGGAATGTGGAATGGAATGGAATGGAATGCAATGTACAATGGAATGGAATGGAATGAAATGTGGAATGGAATGTAATAGAATGAGTAATGTAATGGAATGGGTAGGAATGGAATGGTATTTGCATTGGACTGGAGTGGAAAGTGAAATGGAATGCAATTGAATGTCGAATGGAATGTTATTTGCATTGGACTGGAGTGGAAAGTGAAATGGAATGCAATTGAATGTCGAATGGAATGGAATGGAAACTGCAATGGAATGGAGTGGAATGGATGTGGAAAGGAATGGAATGGAATGCGGAATGGAAGGTCGCATGGAATGGAATGGAATGTGGAATCGAATATGGAATGGAATGGAATGGAATGTGGAAAGGAATGCAATGGAATGTGGAATGGATTGGAATTCTATGTGGAATGGAATGGAATGGAAAGTGGAATGTGGAATGGAAAGGAATGGAATGTGGAATGGAATGCGAAATGGAATGTGGAATGGAATCGAGTGGAATATGGAATGGAATGTGGAATGGAATGGAGTGGACTGTGCAATAGAACGGAACGGAAAGAGGAATGGAATGGAATGGAACGTATAATGGAATGTGGAGTGATACGGAATGGAATGTTTATTGGAATGTGGAATGGAATGTGGAATGGAAAGTAATGGAACATAGAATGGAATGGAATGCAATGTGGAATGAAATGTGGAATGGAATGGAATGCAATGGAATGTGGAATGGAATGTGTAGTGGAATGGAATGGAATGTGGAATGAAATGTGGAATGGAAAGGAATGCAATGGAATGTGGAATGGAATGTGTAGTGGAATGGAATGGAATGTGGAATAGAATGGAATGGAAGGTGGAAAGGAATGAAATGGAATGTAATGTGAAATGGAATGAAATGGAATGGAATGTGAAATGGAATGGAACGGAATGGAATGTGTAATGGAATAGAATAGAATGTGGAATGGAAAGTGGAATGGAACGTGGAATAGAATGGAATGAAACGTGCAGTGGAAAGTGGAATGGAACGTGGAATGGAACGGGGAATGGAATGGAATGCAATGTGGATTGGAAAGGAATGGAAGGTGGAATGGAATGGAATGGAATATGGAATGGAATGGAATGGAATGGAAAGGAATGTGGAATTCTATGGAATGGAAAGTGGAAAGCAACGGAATAGAATTTGGAATGGAATGAGGAAAGCAACGGAATGCAATATGGAATGGAATGTGGAATGGAATGGACTGTAATGTGGAATGCAATATGGAATGGAAAGGAATGGAACTTGGAAAGGAATGTGGAATGGAATGTGGAATGGAATGTGGAGTGCAATGTGTAATGGAATTTAATGGAATTTAATGTCGAATGGAATGGAATGGAATGTGGAATGGAATGGAATGAAGTGCAATGTGGAATGGCAAAGAATCGAATGTGGAATGGAATGTGGAAGGAAATGTGGAATGGAATGTGGAATGGAATTGAATGGATCGTGGAATGGAACTTGGAATGGAACCTGGAATGGAATGTGGAATGCATTGTGGAATGGAATGCAGGAAGATGGAATGGAATGGAATGGAATGTGGACTTCAATGGAATGGAATGGAGTGGACTACGGAATGTAATGGAATGGAATGTGGAATGGCATGGAATGGCATGTTGAATGGAACGTAGAAAGGAATGTGCTATGGAATGTAACGGAATGGAATATGGAATGGAATGGAAAGTGAAATGGAATGGAAAGGAAAGTGGAATAGTATTTGGAATGGAATGGAATGGAATGCGCAAAGGAATGTGGAATGGAACGAAATGGATCATGGAAATGAATCTGGAATGAAATGGAGTGGCATATGGAATGCAATTTGGAATGCAATGTTATGGAATGTGGAATGAAATGGAATGGAATGTGGAATGGAACGTGGAATGAATTGGAATGGAATGTGGAATGGAACGTGGAATGGAATGGAATGGAATGTGGAAGGGAATGCGTAATGGAATGGAAAGGAATGTGGAATGTAATGTGGAATGGAATGGAATGGAAAGTGAAATGTAATGGAATGAAATGTGGAATGGGAGGGAATGGAATGTTATGTGGTATGGAATCTGGAATGGAATGCCAAGGAATGTGGAATGGAATGGAATGGATCGTGGTAAGCACGGAATGGAATGTGGAATTAAAGGAATTACTTAATTCCACGGAAAGGAATGTGGAATTAACGGAATGGAATGGAATGGCCACCAAATGGAATGGAATGTGGAATGGAATGAGATATGTGGAATTCCACATTCCATTCCACTGGAATGGCCACGTTCCACGCATCAAGTCCATGTGCACTTCATTCCATTCCATTCCTTTCTATTCCACATTCCATTCCATTACATTCCATTCCAGTCCATTCAACATTCCATTCCATTCCATTCCTCATTCCATTCCATTCAATTCCACTTTCCATTCCATCCAATTCCACATTCCATTCCATTCCATTCCACATTCATTTCCATTCCCTTCCATCCCATTCCATTCCACATTCCATTCCATTCCATTCCTCATTCCATTCCATTCCATTCCATTCCAGATTCCATTCCATTCCTTTCCACATTACATTCCATTCCATTCCACATTCCATTCCATATTCCATTCCATTCAATTCCACATTCCATTTGTTTCCATTCCATTCAAGTCCACTTTACCTTCAATTCTATTCCATTCCAAATTTCATTCCTTTCCATTCCAGTCATCATTAAATTCCATTACATTCCACCTTCCATGCCACTCCATTCCAAATTCCATTACAATTTCCATTGCACATTCCATTCCATTCCATTCCACGTTTCATTCCACGTTCCATTCCAAATTGCATTCCACTTTGCTTTCCATGTTCCACTCGTTTCCAATCCACATTCCATTCCATTCCACTTTCCATTCCCTTCCATTACATATTCTATTCCCTTTCATTCCACATTCCATTCCAAGCTCGATTCCATTCTTCCACATTCCATTCTATTCCATTCCAGTCCACATTGCATTCCATTCCATTCCATTCCAGTCCGCATTCCATTCCTTTCCATTCCAAATTCCATTCCATTAAATTCCACATTCCATTCCACGTTCCATTCAACATTCCATTCCATTCAATTCCACTTTCCGTTCCAAGTTGCATTCCATGTACCATTCCATTCTATTCAACGTTCCATTCCAAGTTCCATTCCACGTTCCATTCCACATTCCATGACACATTCCATTACACATTCCAAAACATTCCATTACACATTCCATTCCACATTCCCACCCATTCCATATTCCATTCCACATTCCATTCCATGTTCTATTCCACATTCCATTCCATTCCATTCCACTTTCTATTCCATATTCCATTCCATTCCATTCCACATTCCATTCCATTTCATTCCACATTCCATTCGATATTCCTTTCCATTCTATTCCACATTCCATTCTGTTCCATCGCATTCCACATTCCATTCCATTCCATTCCACATTCTATTCCAGCCCATTCCACATTCCATTCTATTCCATTCCATTCCACCTTCCATTCCATTCCATTCCACATTCCATTCCACATTCCATTACATTCCATTCCATTCCATTCCACATTCCATTCGTTTCCATTCCACATTCCATTCCACTCCATTCCAATTGCATTGCACTTTCCATTCCATGCCATTCCACTTACCACTCCACATTGATTTCCATTCTATTCCACAATCCATTCCATTCCATTCCACAATCCATTCCATTCCATTCCATTCCACATTACATTCCACATTCAATTCCATTCCATTCCACGTTGCATTCCACTTTCCATTCCACGTTCCATTACTCGTCCCTTCCACGTTCCATTCCACGTTCCATTCCACGATCCATTCCAATCCATTCCACATTCCTTTCCATTCCATTCCGCTCTCCATTCCATTTCAGTCCACATTCCATTACTCATTCCATTCCATTCCATTCCATTCCACATTCCATTCCACATTCCTATCCTTTCCATTCCTCATTCCTTTCCATTCCATTATGCTTTCCATTACATTTAATTCTACATTCCATTGCTCATTCCATTCCATTCCATTCCACATTCCATTCCACCTTCCATTGCATTCCATTGCACGTTCCTTTCCTTTCCATTACAAACTCCATTCCATTAAATTCCCTTCCATTCCACATTCTATTCCGCATTCCATTCCATTCCTTTCGCATTTCAGTCCACCTTCCCTTATATTCCACGTTCCATTCCGTATTCCATTCCATTGCATTCCACATTCCATTCCTTTCTATTCCATTGCATTCTTCATTCCATTACAGATAACATTCCACTCCATTCCACCTTCCATTCCATTTCTTTCCACCGTCCATTTCACATTCCATTCCATTCCATTCCACATTCCGTTCCATTCCTTTCCACTTTCCATTCCACATTCCATTCCATTCCACATTCCACTGCATATTCCTTTCCAAATTCTATTTCAGTTTCCATTCCATTCCATTCCACATTCCATTGCACATTCCGTTACAGATTCCGTTTAACTTTCCATTCCATTCCATTCCATTTCATTACATATTTCATTCCACATTTCTTTCCATTGCACATTCCATTCCACATTCCATTCCACATTCCGTTCCTTTCCATTCCATTCCATTGCATTCCACAATCCATTCCATTCCATTCCATTCCACATTGCGTTCCACTTTCCATTCCATTCCGTTCAAATTTCCATTCAGTTCCATTCCATTCCGTGCCACATTTCACTCCAGATTCCATTCAACATTGCATTCCACATTCCATTCCTTTCTATTCCATTCCATTCCATTCCATTCCATTCCACATTCCTTTCCATTCCACATTGCATTCCATTCCATTCCATATTCCATTCCATTCCATTCCATATTCCATTCCATTCCATTCCATTCCATTCTATTCCACATTCCTTTCCACTTTCCATTCCACATTCCATTCCACATTCCATTCCATTCCACATTCCTTTTCACTTATGTTTCCATTCCATTCCACATTCGATTCCACATTCCTTTGCCTTCTATTCCACATTCCATTCCACATTGCATTCCATTGCATTCCACATTCCATTCCATTCCATTTCACATTGCATTCCACATTCCATTACACATTCCATTCCACATTCTATTCCACAATCTATTCCACGATACATTCCCTTCCATTCCACAATCCATTCCATTCCACATTCCATTCCATTCCATTCCAATTTCTATTCCATTCCATTCCACGTTCCTTTCCATTCCGTTCCACTTTCCAATACATATTCCATCCCACATTCCATTCCGCATTCCAGTCCCTTACATTCCACAGTCCATTCCATTCCCTTCCACGATTCTTTCCATTCCATTCCACATTCCATTAAATTCCTTTCTACTTTCCATTCCACATTCCATTCCACATTCCATTGCGAATTCCATTCCCTTCCGTTCCACTTTCCTTTCCATTCTATAACTAATTCCATTCCACATTCCCTTCCACTTTCCATTGCACGTTCCATTCCACGTTCCATTCTGTGTTCCATTCCACGTTCCATTCTTTTCCATTCCACGTTCCATTCCACATTCCATTTCATTCCATTTCAAATTCCATACCATTCCATTTCACATTCCATACCATTCCATTCCATTCCATTCCACATTCCATTCCATTCCTTTCCACATTCCATTCCACATTCCATTCCACATTCCATTCCACATTCCATTCCATTCCTTTCTACAATCCATTCCATTCCACGTTTCGTAGCATTCAATCCCACATTCCATTCCATTCCATTCCACGTTTCATTTCATTCCATTCCACAATCCATTCCACTTTCCATTTCACATGCCATTCCACATTCCATTCCACATTACATTTCACATTGAATTCCACATTCCATTTCACATTAGACATTCAATTCTATTCCATTTCACGTTCCATTACATTTCACATTCCATTGCATTCCATTCCGTATTCCATTCAATGCCATTCCAAATTCTATTCAATTCAATTCCACATTCCATTCCACATTCCATTCCATTCCATTCCATTCCACTTTCGATTCCATTCCATTCCATTCCATTCCACATTCGATTCCATTCCATTCCATTCCATATTCCATTCCATTCCACATTCCATTCCATTCCATTCCATTCCATTCCTCATTCCATTCCATTCCATTCCATTCCACGTTCCATTCCACATTCCATTCCCTTCCATTCCACATTCCATTCCACGATACATTTTATTCAATTAAACATTGAATTCCTTTCAATTCCACATTCCATTCAATTCCATTCCACATTTCACTCCATTCCATTCAACACCACATTCCATTCAATCAATTCCATATTCCATTCCATTCCTTTCCACATTGCTTTCTATTCCATTCCATTCCACATTCCATTCCATTCCATTCCAAGTTCCATTCTGTTCCTTTCCACATTCCATTCTATTCCGTTCCATATTCCATTCCATATTCCTATCCACATTCCATTCCTCATTTCAGCCCTTTCATTCCACATTCCATTCCATTCCATTCCATTCCATTCCAGCTTCCATTCCACTCAATTCCACTTTCCATTCCATTCCATACCACTTTCCAGTCCACATTCTATTCCACAATCCATTCGGCATTCCATTCCCTTCCATTCCACGTTCCATTCCATTCCATTACTCATTCCATTCCACTTTCCGTTCCACGTTCCAATGCACGTTCCTTTACACAATCCATTCCATGTTCCATTACAAGTTCCATTCCATTCCATTCCACATTCCATTCCACATTCCATTCCATAGCATTCCACATTCCATTCCATTCCATTCTGTTCCATTCCTCATTCCATACCATTCCATTCCACTCCATTCCCCATTCCATTCTATTGCACAACCCATTCCATTCCATTCCGCATTCCATTCCACATTCCATTCCATTGCATTCCATTCCACATTCCGCTCCATTCTATTCCATTAGTGCCCACATTCCATTCCATTCCATTCAGCCGTCAATTCCATTCCATTCCATGTTCCATTCCATTTCTTTCCATGTTCCAGTCCATTCCTTTCCACTTTCCTTTCCACTTTCCATTCCGCATTCCATTCCCTTACTTTCCATATTCCATTCCATTCCTTGACTCATTCCATTAGGCTTTCCATTCCACCTTAAATTCCACTTTCCATTACACGTTCAATTCCACGTTCCGTTCCATTTTCCATTCCAATCAATTCCACATTCCATTCCAAGTTCCATTGCATTCCATTCCACTTTCCATACCATTGCATTCCTTTCCATTTAACATTCCATTCCATTACATTCCATATTCCATTCCACATTCCATTCCTTTGCATTCCCCAATCCATTCCATTCTGTTCCACATTCCATTCCATATTCCATTCCATTCTATTCCACATTACAATCCACATTGCATCACATTCCTTTCCATATTCCTTCACATTCAATTCCATATTCCATTCCACATTGCATTCCATTCCATTCTACATTGTTTTGCGTGCCATTGCATTCCATTCCATTTCACATTTCATTCCGTTCTATTGAATTCCACATTCCATTCCATTGCATTCCACATTCCATTCCACATTCGATTCCATTCCATTTCATTCCACATTCCATTCCATTAAATTCAATTCCATTCCCCATTCTATTCCATTCCATTCCATTCCATTACACGTTACATTATGTTAAACGTTCCATTCCAAGTTCCATTCCACATTCCACTCCACATTCCATTCCATTGCATTCCACATTACTTTCCACATTCCATTTGTTTCCTTTCCACATTCCATGACATTCCATTCCACATTCCTTTCCACATACCTTTTCTTTCCATTCCACATTTCATTCAACATTCCATTCCATGTTTCATTCCACATCCATTCCACATTCTATTCTATTCCGTTCAACATTCCATTCCACATTCCCTTGCATTCCATTCCGCCTTCGATTCCATTCGTTTCAATTGATTCCACATTCCATTCCATTCCACCCACATTCAATTCCTTTCCATTCCACATTCCATTCCATTCCATTCCACATTCCGTTACATTGCGTTCCACATTCCATTCCAATAACTTTTACATTCCATTCCACATTCCATTGCATTCCATTCCACATTCTATTCCGTTCCATTTAACTACACATTCCATTCCATTCCATTTCACATTCCATTCCATTGAATTCCATGTCACTTTCCATTCCACATTCCATTCCACTTTCCATTCCATTCCATTCCACATTACATTCCATTCCGCATTCCATTCCATATTCCAATCCATTCCCTTCCTTTCCATTCTATTCCATTGCATTCAACAATCCTTTACATTCCACGTTCCATTTTATTCCACGTTCCATTCCACATTCCACACCACATTCCATTCCATTCCATTCCACATTACATTCCACATTCCATTCCATTCCATTCAATTCCTCATTCAGTTTTACATTCCATTCCACATTC
Source organism: Pongo abelii (assembly GCF_028885655.2). Taxonomy (NCBI): domain Eukaryota; kingdom Metazoa; phylum Chordata; class Mammalia; order Primates; family Hominidae; genus Pongo; species Pongo abelii. The sequence continues at coordinate 4,014,798 of NC_071999.2, forward strand.
CATTCCATTCCATTCCACATTCCATTCCATTCCATTCCAGTTTACAATCCACGTTCAATTCCTCTTTCCTTTCCATTCCAATCCACGTTACATTCACATTCCATTGCATTCCATTACACTTCCGTTTCCCCATTCCATTCCATATTCCATTCCACTCCATTCCACATTCCATACCTTTACATATGATTTCATTCCACAATCCGTTCCATTACATTCCACTTTTGATTCCACATTCCATTGCACATTCCATTCTGTTCCATTCCACATACCATTCCATTCCATTCCATATTCCATTCCACATTCCATTCCACATTCCATTCTCTTCTATTCCAGATTCCATTGCATTCCATTCCAGATTCCTTTCCACATTCCAATACATTCTATTCCACATTCCATTCCATTCAATTCCAAATTTCATTCCACATTCTATTCAACCTTCCATTCCACATTCCTTTCCATTCCATTCCACATTCCATTCCTTTCCATTCCACTTTCTATTCCATTCCATTCCATATTCAATTACACGTTCCATCCCATTACATTACAGGTTCCATTCCGCATTCCATTCCACTTCGCATTCCACATTCCATTCCGTTCCATTCCATATTCAATTCCACATTTCATTCCACATTCCATTGCGTTCCATTCCACATTCCATTTCACATTCCATTCCACATTCCATTCCACATTCCACTCCATTGCATTCCACATTTCATTCCACATTCTATTCCATTCCATTCCACATTGCATTCCTTTCTATTGCAGATCCATTCCACTTTCCATTCCATTCCTTTCCACATTCCATTCCATTTCATTACATGTTCTATTCCACATTTCATTCCACATCCAATTCCATTCCATTCCATATTCCATTCCACATTCCATTCCACATTCCATTACATTCCACATTCCATTCCACATTCCATTACATTCCACATTCCATTCCACATTCCATTCCACAGTCCATTCCACATTCCTTTCCAAATTCTATTCCACGTTCCATTCTCATTCCATTGCGTTTCTTTACACATTCTATTCCACAATCCATTGCATTCCAATTCACTTGCCATTCCACATTCCTTTCCATTCCTTTCCATTCCACATTCCATTCCACATTCTATTACAAGTTCCATTCCAATGTCCGTTAAATTCCTTTCAACATTCCATTCCATTCCATTTCACAATCCATTCCATTCCAATCCACATTTCATTCCACGTTTCATTCCATTCCATTGCACATTCCATTCCACATTCCATTCCACATTCCATTCCATTCCTTTCCACATTCCATTCCTTTCCATTCCATTCAATTCCACTTTACATTCCACATTCCATTCCATTCCATTCCCCGTTCCATACCATTTTCCATTCCATTCCATTCCACGTTCCATTCCATATTACATTGCATTCCATTCCAGGTTCTATTACACACTCCATTCCACGTTCCATTCCACATTATATTCCGTTCTATTCCACATTCCATTGCACAACCCATTCTACATTTCAATCCACTTTCCATTCCACATTCCATTCCACTCCATTACAAGTTCCATTCTACACACCATTCCACTTTCCATTCAATTCCATTCCACGTTCCATTCCACTTTCCATTCCATTCCATTCAACTTTCCATTCCATATTACATTGCATTCCATTCCAGGTTCTATTCCACACTCCTTTCCACATTCCATTCCACAATCTATTCTGTTCTGTTCCACGTTCCATTCCACAACCCATTCTACATTGCAATCCACTTTCCATTCCACATTCCATTAAATTGCCTGCCACATTCCATTCCACATTCCATTCCATTCCATTCCGCACTCCGTTCCACATTCCATTCCACATTCCGTTCCTTTCCATTCCACATTCCATTCCACATTCCATTCCACTTCCCATTCCACGTTCCGTTCGATTTCATTCCATGTTCGATTCCACATTCCATTAAACTTTCCATTCCACCTTCCATTGCACATTCCATTCCGCATTCCATTCCGTTCCATTCCACATTCCATTCCATATTCCATTGCATTCCGTTCCACTTTCGTTTCTTTTACACTCCACATTTCATTCCACATTACGTTCCATTCCATTCCACATTGTATTCCAAGTTCCATTCCATTCAAATCCACGTTCCATTCAACGTTTCATTCCACATTCCATTCCACATTCCATTCCTTACCATTCCGCATTCCATTCCACATTCCATTGCACATTCGAATCTATTCCATACCACATTCAATCCCACGTTCCATTCCGTTCCATTCCACATTCCGTTCTCATTCCAATACATTACATTCCACATTCCATTCCACATTCCGTTCCATTCCGTTTCACATTTCATACTACTTTACATTCCACTGCATTCCACATTCCATTCCACATGCCATTCCACTTTCCATTCCATGTTCCATTCCACCTTCCATTCCACGTTCCATTCCATTCTATTCCACGTTCCATTCCATTCCATTTGACGTTTGTTTTCATTCCGTTCCACTTTCCATTCCACATTACATTTCTCATTCCGCTCAACATTCTCTTTCACTTTAAATTCCATTCCATTCCATTCCATTACACATTCCATTCCGTTTCATTCCACATTCCATGCCATTCCATTCCACATTCCTTTCCATATTCCATTCCACATTCCATACCACTCCATTCTATTCCACATTCCATTCCATTCAATTGCACAATCCATTCCACATTCCATTCCACATTCCATTCCAAGTTCCATTCCATTGCATTCCACGTTCCAATCCATTCCTTTCCTCATTCCATTGCATTGAATTGCACATTCCATTCCATTCCATTGCATTCCATTCCACATTCCATTACATACATTTCCATTCCACAATCAATTCCATTCCATTACACATTCCATTCCTTTCCATTCCATTTCAGAGTCCATTCCATTAAATTCCAAATTCCTTTGCAGATTCCATTCCACATTGAACACTATTACATTCCACATTCAATTCCTTTCCATTCCAAACCATTTGATTCCACATTCCATTCCATTTGATTCTACATTCCATTCCATTCCATTCCAGAATCCATTCCATTCCATTCCACAATCGATTCCTTTCCATTCCTCTCCACTTTCCATTCCACATTCCATTCCACTTTCCATTCCACTTTCCTTTACTCGTTCCACTCCACGTTTCATTTCACATTCCATTCCATGTTCCATTCCATTGCATTCCATGTTCCTTTCCTCATTCCATTCCTCATTCCATTCCATTCCATTTCACTTTCCATTCCATGGCGTTCCACATTCCATTCCACTTTCCTATCCATTCCATTCCATTACAAACCACATTCCGTTCCATTCTATTCCTTTCCATTCCTCATTCCATATCACAATACATTGCATTACATTCGAAGTTCCATTCAATTAAATTACACATGCAATTCCATTCTATTTCATTGCGTTCCACATTCCTTTTCACATTCCATTCCATTCAATTACACATGCAATTCCATTCTGTTTCATTCCATTCCTCATTCCATTTCACATTCCATTCCATTCCATTCCACGTTCCATTCCAATCCATTCCACGTTCCATTCCACATTCCGATCCATTCAATTCCACAGTGCATTCAATATTCCATTCCATTCCATTCAACTTTCCATTCACTTCCGTTCCATTCCATGTTCCATTCCATTCCATTTCACATTCCATTCCTTTCCATGCCAAATTCCATTCCATTCCACATTCGATTCCATTCCATTCCACATTCCATTCCATTCCATTCCATTGCATTCCGCTTTCAATTCCATTCCATTCCTTTCCACATTCCATTCCATTCCACTCTCCATTCCATTGCATTCCACATTCGATTCCACATTTCTTTCCATTCGATTCCACATTTCGTTCCATTCCATTCCATTGCAGTTTCCAGCCCACATTCAATTCGATTCCATTCCATTCCATTCACTTCCATTCCACATTGCATTCCATTCCATTCCACATTCAATTCCATATTGCCTACCATTCCGTTGAACATTCCATTCCACTTTCCATTCCCATTCATTCAATTCCACATTCCATTCCATTCCATTCCTCCATTCTACATTCTAATCCATTCCATTCCACATTCCTTTCTATTCTGTTCCACATTCCATTCCATTCCATTCCACATTCCATTTCAAATTCCATCCCATTCCGTTCCACATTGCATTGCAAATTCCGTTCAATTACATTTGACATTCCGTTCCAAATTCCATTCCATTCCATTCCACATTCCATAGGATATTCCTTTCCATTCCATTCCACATTCTTTTCCATTTCATTCCACATTCAATTCCATTCCATTCCACATTGCATTCCATTCCTTTCCACTTTCCATTCCACGTTTCTTTCCACGTTCCAATCCATGTTCCATTTCAGTCCATTCTACCATCCATTCCACGTTCCATTCCACTTTTCTTTCCACCTTCCATTCCACGTTCCATTCCACATTCCTTTCTCACTTCTATTCAAGTTCCCTTTCCAAATTTCATTCCATTTCATTCCACTTTCCATTCCATTCCTTTCCATATTTCATTCCATTCCATTCCAATCCACATTCCATTCCACATTCCATTAAACGTTCCATTCCGTATTTCATTCCATTTCATTCTACTTTGCATTCCATTCCATTCCACATTCCTTTCCACATTCCATTCCACATTCCTTTCTATTCCATTCCATATTTCATTCCATTCCATTCCACATTCCATTCCATTCCATTCCACATTCCATTCCGTTCCTTTCCACATTCCATTCCATTCAATTCCACACTCCATTCCAGACAATTCCAAATCTTTCCATTCCTTTCCACATTAAATTCCTTTGCATTCCACTGTCAATTACACATTCCCTTCCATTCGGTTCGACATTCCATTTGTTTCCATTCCATTCCGTTCCACATTCAATTTCATTCGGTTTCATTCCACATTCATTTCCATTCCATGCCATTCCTTTCCACATTCCATTCCTTTCCATTCCTTTCCACATTCCATTCAAATCCATTCCATTCCACATTCCATTCCATTCCACATTCCGTTCCATTCCATTCGATTCCAGTCCACATTCCATTCCATTCCCTTCCATTACAGTTTCAATTCCATTGCATTACACATTCCTTTCCACATTCCATTCCATTACTTTCCACGTTCCATTCCACATTCCATTCCATTCCATTCCGCATTCCATTCCACATTCCATCACATTCCTTTCCAAATTCCATTCCATTCCATTCCACATTCCATTACATTCTATTCCACATTCCATTTCTTTCCATTACACTTTTCATTCAATTACATTCTTTTCAATATTCCATTCCATTCCATTCCCCATTCCATTCCATTCCATTTCTTTCAACTTTCCATTCTGTTCCATTCCACATTCCATTCCATTCCACATTCAATTCCACATTCCTTTCCATTCCATTCCACGTTCCATTCCACATACCATTCCACCTTCCATTCCACATTCCATTCCATTACTTTTCACATTCCATTCCATTGCATTCCAAATTCCATTTAACTTTCCATTCCACTCCATTCAACTATCCATTCCATTCAACGTTCCATTCCATTCCGTTTCACTTTCCATTCCATTCCATTCCACTTTCCATTCCATTCCACGTTCCATTACATTCCATACCAGGTTCCCTTCCACGTTCCATTCCTCCTTCCATTCCACATTCCATTCCGTTCCACTTTCCATTCCACATTCCATTCCATATTCCATCCCACATTCCATTCCATGCCTTTCCACATTCCATTCCACATTCCATACCATTCAATTCCGCTTTCCATTTCATTTCCCAATTCACTCCATTACACGTTCCATTCCATTCCACTTTCCATTCCATACCATTCCACGTTCCATTCCATTCCATTCCACTTTCCATTCCATTACATTCCACTTTCCATTCCAAGTTCCATTCTTCATTCCATTCCACAATTCATTCCATTCCATTCCACATTACTTTCCATTCCATTCCATTCCATTCCACTTTGCATTCCATTCCACATTCCGTTCCAGATTCCATTGCACATAATATTTCATTCCCTTCCATTCCATTCCACAACTCATTCCATTCCATTCCATTCCTCATTCCATTCCATTCCTTTCCATTCCATTCCCTTCCATTCCATTGCATATTTCATTCCTTTCCACATTCCATCCCTTTCCTTTCCATATTCCAGTCCATTCCATTCCATTCCACTCCATTCTACTGCAAATTGCATTTTAGTTTCCATTCAACATTCCATTCCACATTGCTTTCCATCTCATTTCATTCTACATTCCATTCCACAATCCATTCCTTTCCACTCTATTTCAATCCACATTCCATTTCATTCCACTCCATTCCGCATCCCATTCCATTCCATTCCACGTTCCATTCCACATTCCATTCCATTCCATTCCACATTCCATTCCATTCCAGATTCATTTCCACATTCCATTCCACATACCATTCCACGTTCCATTCCATTCCAGATTCATTTCCACATTCCATTCCACATTCCATTCCACGTTCCATTCCACTTTCTGTTCCATTGCATTATACATTGCATTCCACATTCCATTCTATTCCATTCTATTCCTTTCCGCTTTCCCTTCCATTCCATTCCGCATTGCGTTCCATTCCATTCCATTCCACATTCCATTCCATTCCATTCCATTCCACATACCATTCCATTCCTTTCTATTCCATATTCCATTCCACATACCATTCCATTCCATTCTATTCCACGCTCCATTCCTCCTTCCGTTCAACTTTCCATTCCATTCCATTCCACTTTCCATTTCACATTTGATTTCACATTCCATTGCATTCCATTCCACATTCCGTTCCATTCATTCCACATTCCATTCCACATTCCATTCCATTCCATTCCATTCCACATTCCATTCCATATTCCTTTACACACTCCGCTCCATTCCTTTCCATATTCCACTCCAATTTCCATTCCACATTCCATTCCTTTCCAATCCACATTCCATTCTATTCTTTTCCACTTCCCATTCCACATTCCATTCCATTCCATTCCACTTCCCATTCCATGTTACATTCCATTACATTCCAAATTCCTTTCCATTCTATTGCATTCCATTCCTCATACCATAACACCTCACATTCCATTCCATTCCATATTCCGTTCCCTTCGATTCCACGTTCCATTCCATTCAATTCCACGTTCCTTTTCACATACCATTCCATTCATTTCCACATTCCATTCCATGTTTCATTCCGTTCCATTCCACATTCCATTCCATTCCATCCCTTTCCATTCCAATCCATTGCATTCCAAATTCCATTCCTGTCCATTACGTTCGACATTCCATTCCATTCCATTCCACATTCCATTCCATTCCATTACACATTCCATTCCCTTCCACGTTCCATTTGACATTCCATTCCATTCCGTTCCACACTCAATTCCACTCCATTCCACGTTGCATTATATTTCCATTTCACATTCCATTCTATTTCCACTTCACATTCCATTCCATTCCACATTCCATTCCACATTCCATTCCCTTCCATTCCATTCCATTCCACTTTCCACTCCATTCCATGCGTTTGCATTCCAGATTCCATTCCATACCACATTCCATTCCAAATTCAATTCCAAATTCCATTCTATATTGCATTCCATTCCATTCCATTCCACATTCCATTTTATTCCATTCAATTCCACGTTGCATTCAACACTCCATTCCTTTCCATTCCATTTCATTCCACTTCCCATTCCGTTGCATTCCATTCCATATTCCATTCCTTTCACTTCCACATTGCATTCCAGTCCATTCCACATTCCATTCCACATTGCATTCCATGCCATTTCACCTTCCATTGCACATTCCATTCAACATTCCATTGCATTACATTCCACATTCCATTCCTCATTCTATTCTCTTCCATTACACGTTCTATTCTACATTCCATTCCACTTTCCATTCCAATCCATTGCATTCCATTCCATTCCACATTCCTTCCCACATTCCCTGCCATTCCATTTCACATTACATTCCATTATATTCCGCATTCCATTCCATTCTATTCCGTACCATTGGACATTCCATTCCTTTCCATTCCCATTCTTTCCACATTCCATTCCTCTTTCCGTTCCACATTCCATTCTATTTTATTCCATTCCACATTCCATTCCATTCCATTCCGTTTCATGCCACATTCCATTCCATTCCATTACACATTCCATTCCTCATTCCATTACATTCCATTCCACGTTCCGTTCCACTTTCCATTCTATTCCATTCCACATTCCATTCCAATCCACTCCACATTCCATTCCACGTTAAATTCAATTCTCTTCCACATTCCATTATACATTGCTTTCAGTATTCCATTCCATTCCATTCTATTTCATTTCACCTTCCATTCCACATTCCATTCCACATTATGTTTAGTTCCAAGACATTCCATTCCACCTACCATTGCACATTCCATTCGACATTCCATTGTCTTCCAATCCATTCCATTCCGAGATCCATTCCACATTCCATTCCACATTCCATTCCATTCCATTCAACATTGAATTCAAATCCATTCCCTTCAAGATTGAATTCCAATCCATTCCCTTCCATTCCACATTCCATTCCATTCTTTTCCACATTTAATTCCATTCCATTCCATTCCACATTAATTTCCATTCCATTCTACCTTCCATTCCACTCCAAACTATTTCATATTCCATTCCACATTCAATTAAATTCAATTCCACATTCCATTCCATTCCACATTCCATTCCATTCCATTCCACATTCCATTCCATTCCATTCCACATTCCATTGCCTTCCATTCCACATTCCATTCCATTCCATTCCACAATCCATTCCCCATTCAATTCTCTTCCATTCCACATTCCATTCAATTCCATTCCCATTCTTTCCACATTCCATTCCATTCTAGTCCACATTTCATTTCATTCCCTTCCATCCAACATTCCTTTCCATTCCATTCCAACTTCGATTGCATTAAAATCCATTCCATATTCCATTCCGCATTCCATTCCGTTCCATTCCACCTTCCATTGCATTCCATTTCATTCCATGTTAAATTCCATTCCATTCCACATTCCGTTCCCTTCCATTCTACATTCCACTCCCTTCCATTCCATTCCATTCCACTTTCCTTACATTCCATTCGTTTCCATTCCACATTCCATTCCATACCACATGCCATTCCAATTTCCATTCCAAATTCCACTCCGTGTTGCATTCCATTCCATTCCATTCCACATTCCATTTCATTCCATTCCATTCCACATTGCATTCCACATTTCATTTCATTCCATTCCATTTCATTCCGCATCCCATTCCGTTCCACTCCGTTCCACATTCCATTCCATTCCCTTCCACATTGCATTCCAGTCCATTCCACATTCCATTCCACATTCCGTTCCATGACATTTCACCTTCCATTCGACATTCCATTCAACATTCCATTGCATTCCATTCCACTTTCCATTCCATATTGCATTCACTTCCTTTCCACATTCCATTCCACATTTCATTCCATTGCACATTCCACATTCCATTCGACATTCCACATTCCATTCCATTCTATTCCATTCCATTCCTCATTCCTTTACACATTTCAATCCGTTCCATTTCACTATCCATTCCATTACTTTCCATATTCCATTCCAAATTCCATTCCATTTCATTCCACATTCCATTCCATATTCCATTCCATTCCTTTCCACATTCAAATATATTCCATTGCCTTCCATTCCACTTTCCATTACATTGCATTCCCTTCCATTCCACATTTCTTTCCATTCCATTTTAAATTCCATTCCATTCCATTCCATTCCGCATTCCATTCCATTCAATTCCACATTCCACTCCTTTTATTTTCATTGCAATCCATATTCCATTACATTCCCATCCAGTCCACATTCCATTCCATTCCCATCCACTCCACATTCCATTCCATTCCATTCCACATTCCAATCAAATTCATTCAACATTCCATTCCATTCTATTCCACAATCCATTCCACATTCCATTCCACATTCCTTCCCATTACATTAAATTCCTGTTCACAGTCCATTCCATTCCATTCTATTCCAGATTCAAATCCAATCCATTCCACATTCCTGTCCATTACGTTCTACACTCTATTCAATTCCTTTCCACATTCCACTCCATTCCACATTCCATTCTAAATTCCATTCCACATTCCATTCCATTACATTCCACATTCCATTCCATTCCATTCCATTCCAGTACACATTACATTACATTCCATTCCCTTCCTCATTCCATTCCGTTCCGTTCCACATTCCATTCCATTCCATTCCACATTCCATTCCATTCCGTTCCACATTCCATTCCACATTCCATTCATTCCATCACACATTCCATTCAATTCCATTCCACATTCTAATCCATTCCATTTAACATTCCATTACTTTCCACATTCCATTCCACATGCCATTCCACATTCCATTCCATTCCACGTTCCATTCCATATTGCATTCCATTACATTCCGCATTCCATTCCTTTCTATTCCATTCCATTCCTCATTCTATTACACATAACCTTCCAATCCATTCCACGTTCCATTTTATTACTTTCCACCTTCCATTTCACATTCCATTCCATTCCATTCCACATTCCATTCCATATCCCTTTCCATTCCATTCCACATTTCATTAAATTGCATTCCCTTCGATTCCACATTCCATTCCATTCTTCATTCCATTCCATTGCCCATTCCATTAGATTTCCTTCCATTGAAATCCACATTCCATTACATTCCAATGCATTCCACATTACATTGCATTCAATTCCACTTTCCATTCCACATTCCATTCCTTTATATTCCATTCAATTCCACATTCCATTCCATTCCATTACACATTGCTTTCCATTCCAATACACATTCCTTTCCATTCCATTCCCTTCCATTCCACATTCCATTCCAGATTCCATTCTACATTCCATTACACATTCAATTCCATTCCATTCAACTCCATTCCATTCCATTCTACTTTCCATTCCACATTCCTTTCCCTTTCTTTGCATTCCTTTCCACTTTCCATTCCATTACTTTACATTCCATTCCACCATCCATTCCATTCCATTCCACATTCCATTCCATTCCATTATACATTCCATTCCAGTCCATTCCACATTCAATTCCATTCCGTTCCTTTCCACATTTCATTCCCGATTCCATTCCACGTTCCCTTCCATTCTGTTCCACATTCAATTCCATTCCACCTCTCATTCCATTCCATTCGCCATTCCATTCTACTACATTCCACATTCCATTCCACATTCCACTCCATACCATTTCACTTTCCTTTCCATTCCATTCCACATTCCATTCCACATTACATTGTATTCAACTTTCCATTCCACATTCCATTCATTTCCACATTCCATTCCACATTCCATTCCATTCCATTCCTCATTCCATTCCACATTCCAAACCATTCCATTCCTCTTTCCTTCAGACATTACTTTCCACTCCATTTCACGTTCCATTCCATTACTTTCCAAGATCCTTTCCACTTTCCATTCCATTCCATTCCACATTCAACTCCTTGTTCCATTCCATTTCATTCCACTTTCATTCGAATACATTCCCTTCCATTTCACATGCTATTCCATTCTATTTTGCATTCCATTACATTTATTGTATTCCACATTCGAATCCTTCCCACATTCCTTTCGATTCCATTCCATTGCAATCTACATTCAATTACATTCCAATCCATTTCACATTCCGTATGATCCGTACCACATTCCGTTCTATTCCATTCCACTTTCCAATCCACATTCCATTCCATTCTATTCTATTCCATTCCACATTCCATTACATTCCACTCCATTCCAATCCATTTCTCATTCCATTACACATTGCATTCCATTCCACATTGCATTCCAAATTCTATTCCATTCAATTCCATTCCATTCTACATTACATCCCATTCAATTCCATTCCACTACACATTAAATTACACTTTTCATTCCGTTCCATTCCATTCCATTCCATTCCATTCCACATTTACTTCCATTCCATTCCATTCCACATTTCCTTCCATTCCATTCCATTCCACATAAAATTCCATTCCATTACACGTTCCATTCCAATCCATTCCACATTAAATTCAATTCCATTCCATTCATTTCCTCATTTCATTCCAGATTCCATTCCATATTCACTTCCACATTCCATTCCATTCCATTCCCTTCCATTCCATTCCATACCATTCCACATTCCATTCCACATTCCATTCCATTCCATTCCATTCCATTCCTCACTGCAATCCATTCCACATTCCATTCCATTCCATTCCACATTCAATTCCGTTCCATTTCACATTCAAATCCATTCCATTCCATTCCATTTCACATTCCATTCCGGATTCCATACCAAATTCCATTCCACATTGCATTCCATTGAATTCCATTCCACATTCCATTCCACATCCCATTCCATTCCATTCAACATTCCTTTCCACATTCCATTCTATTCCATTAAATTCCATTCAATTTCAAATTCCATTCCATTCCTTTCCACATTCCTTTCCATTCCAATCCATTCCATTCCAATCCACATTCCTTACCACATTCCATTCCACATTCCACTCCATTCCATTCTACATTCCATTCCACTCCATTCCATTCCAGGACACATTCTGTTCCATTCCATTCCATTCCAGATTCCTTTCCATTCCTTTCCACATTCCTGTGCATTACATTCCACACTCCATTCTACATTCCATTCCACTACATTCCACATTCCATTCCACATTCCACTCCATACCACTCCACATTGCATTCAATTCCATTCAACATTCAATTCCACATTCCATTCCATTCCACTTTCCACATTCCATTGTAGATTCCATTCCATTCCAGATTCCACATTCCATTCCCTTCAATTCCATTCCAATCCACATTCCATTGCATTCCATTCCACATTCCATTCCATTCCATTCCGTTCCTGTCCACATTATATTGCATTCCACATTCCATTACGCATCCCATTCCATTCCATTCCACTTTACATTCCACATTCTTTCCATTCCATTCCACATCCCATTGCACATTCCATACCATTCCACTCATTCAATTCAATTCAATTCCACATTCCATTCCATTACCTTCCACTTTCCATTCCATTCCATTCCATTCCATCCCATTCCATTCCACATTCCCTTCCAGATTCCATTCCACATTCCAATCCACATTCCATTACACATTCCATTCCATTCCATTCCACATTCCATTCCATTCCATTCCACACTCCATTCCATTCCGTTCTCCTGCAGTCCACATTCAATTCTATTCCAGATTCCATTCCTTTCCATTCAACATTCCTGTCCATTAGATTCCACACTCCATTCCACATTCCATTCCAGTACATTGCACATTCTATTCCACATTCCTCTCCACACCATTCCCTATTGCATTCAATTCCATTCCACATTCCATTCCCCATTTCGTTCCATTCCACATTTCACATTCCACTCCATTCTATTCCATTGCATTTCTCATTCCATTACACTTTATAATCCGTTCCATTACACTATCCATTCCATTACTTTCCACTTTCCATTCCAAATTCCATTCCATTCCTTTATACATTCCATTCCATATTCCATTCCATTCCCTTCCACATTCCAAGACACTCCATTCCCTTCCATTCCACATTCCATTATATTGCATTCCCTTCCATTCCACATTCCATTCCATTCAATTCCACATTCCATTACATTTCTTTCCATTTCAATCCACATTCCATTACATTCCCATCCATTCCACATTCCATTCTATTCCATTCCAAATTACTTTCCATTTCATTAAACATTCCATTCCATTCCACATTCCATTCCACATTCCATTCCATGTTCCATTCCAAATTCCATTACCCATTCCATTACATTACATTCCATTCCAGTCCACAGTCCTTTCCATTCCATTCCATATTCCTGTCCATTGCATTCTACACTTCATTCCATTCCTTTCCACATTCCATTCCACTCAATTCCACATTCCATTCCACATTCCAATCCATTCCATTCCACATTCCATTCCATTACATTCCATTCCATTCAACATTCCATTCCATTCCATTCCGTTTCATGCCACATTCCATTCCATTCCATTACACATTCCATTCCTCATTCCATTACATTCCATTCCACGTTCCGTTCCACTTTCCATTCTATTCCATTCCACATTCCATTCCAATCCACTCCACATTCCATTCCACGTTAAATTCAATTCTCTTCCACATTCCATTATACATTGCTTTCGGTATTCCATTCCATTCCATTCTATTTCATTTCACCTTCCATTCCACATTCCATTCCACATTGTGTTTAGTTCCGAGACATTCCATTCCACCTACCATTGCACATTCCATTCGACATTCGATTGTCTTCCAATCCATTCCATTCCGAGATCCATTCCACATTCCATTCCACATTCCATTCCATTCCATTCAACATTGAATTCCAGTCCATTCCCTTCCATTCCACATTCCATTCCATTCTTTTCCACATTTAATTCCATTCCATTCCATTCCACATTAATTTCCATTCCATTCCACCTTCCATTCCACTCCAAACTATTTCATATTCCATTCCACATTCAATTAAATTCAATTCCACATTCCATTCCATTCCACATTCCATTCCATTCCGTTCCACATTCCATTCCATTCCATTCCACATTCCATTGCCTTCCATTCCACATTCCATTCCATTCCATTCCACAATCCATTCCCCATTCAATTCTCTTCCATTCCACATACCAGTCAATTCCATTCCCATTCTTTCCACATTCCATTCCATTCTAGTCCACGTTTCATTTCATTCCCTTCCATCCAACATTCCTTTCCATTCCATTCCAACTTCGATTGCATTAAAATCCATTCCATATTCCATTCCGCATTCCATTCCGTTCCATTCCACATTCCATTGCATTCCATTTCATTCCATGTTTAATTCCATTCCATTCCACATTCCGTTCCCTTCCATTCTACATTCCACTCCCTTCCATTCCATTCCATTCCACTTTCCTTACATTCCATTCGTTTCCATTCCACATTCCATTCCATACCACATGCCATTCCAATTTCCATTCCAAATTCCACTCCGTGTTGCATTC